>NW_024608040.1:0-46196 GCF_018296145.1 Oncorhynchus tshawytscha
GGGAAGGGATTGAGAAGAGAGGAGTAATGAGGGGAAGGGATTGGAGAAGAGAGGAGTAATGAGGGGAAGGATTGAAGAGAGGAGAAATGAGGGGAAGGATTGGAGAAGAGAGGAGTAATGAGGGGAAGTGATTGGAGAAGAGAGGAGAAATGAGGGAAGGATTGGAAAGAGAGGAGAAATTAGGGAAGGATTGGAGAAGAGTGGAGAAATGAGGGGAAGGATTGAGAAGAGAGGAGTAGTGAGGGTAAGTGATTAAAGAGAGGAGAAATTAGGGGAAGGATTGGAGAAGAGAGGAGTAATGAGGGGAAGGATTAAAGAGAGGAGAAATGGAGGCGAAGGGATTGGAGAAGAGAGGAGATTAATGAGGGGGAAGGATTGGAGAAGAGAGGAGTAATGAGGGGGGAAGGATTGAGAAGAGTGGAGAAATGAGGGGAAGGGATTGGAGAAGAGAGGAGTAGTGAGGGGAAGTGATTAAAGAGAGGAGAAATTAGGGAAGGATTGGAGAAGAGAGGAGTAATGAGGAAGTGATTAAAGAGAGGAGAAATTAGGGGGAAGGGATTGAGAAGAGAGGAGTAATGAGGGGAAGGATTGAGAAGAGTGGAGAAATGAGGGGAAGGATTGAGAAGATAGGAGAAATGAGGGGAAGTGATTGGAGAAGAGTGAGAAATGAGGGGAAGGATTAAAGAGAGGAGAAATTAGGGAAGGGATTGGAGAAGAGTGGAGAAATGAGGGGAAGGGATTGGAGAAGAGTGGAGAAATGAGGAAGGATTAAAGAGAGGAGAAATGAGGGGAAGGGATTGGAGAAGAGAGGAGTAATGAGGGGAAGGGATTGGAGAAGAGAGGAGTAATGAGGGGAAGGGATTGGAGAAGAGAGGAGAAATGAGGGGAAGGATTGGAGAAGAGTGGAGAAATGAGGGAAGGGATTAAAGAGTGGAGAAATGAGGGGAAGGATTGGAGAAGAGTGGAGAAATGAGGGGAAGGGATTAAAGAGTGGAGAAATGAGGGGAAGGGATTGGAGAAGAGTGGAGAAATGAGGGGAAGGGATTAAAGAGTGGAGAAATGAGGGGAAGGGATTGGAGAAGAGAGTGGAGAAATGAGGGGAAGGGATTGGAGAAGAGAGGAGCAATGAGGGGAAGGGATTAAAGAGAGGAGAAATGAGGGGAAGGGATTGGAGAAGAGAGGAGACATGAGGGGAAGGGATTGGAGAAGAGAGGAGAAATGAGGGGAAGGAATTGGAGAAGAGAGGAGTAATGAGGGGAAGGATTGAGAAAGAGGAGTAATGAGGGGAAGGATTTGAGAAGAGTGGAGAAATGAGGGGAAGGGATTGGAGAAGAGAGGAGTAGTGAGGGGAAGTGATTAAAGAGAGGAGAAATTAGGGGAAGGGATTGAGAAGAGAGGAGTAATGAGGGGAAGGGATTGGAGAAGAGTGGAGAAATGAGGGAAGGGATTAAAGAGAGGAGACATGAGGGGAAGGGATTGGAGAAGAGAGGAGTAATGAGGGGAAGGGATTGGAGAAGAGAGGAGAATGAGGGGAAGGGATTAAAGAGAGGAGAAATGAGGGGAAGGGATTGGAGAAGAGAGGAGTAATGAGGGGAAGTGATTGGAGAAGAGAGGAGTAATGAGGGGAAGGGATTAAAGAGAGGAGAAATTAGGGAAGGGATTGAGAAGAGTGGAGAAATGAGGGGAAGGATTGGAGAAGAGAGGAGTAGTGAGGGTGATTAAAGAGAGGAGAAATTAGGAAGGATTGGAGAAGAGAGGAGCAATGAGGGGAAGGATTAAAGAGAGGAGAAATGAGGGGAAGGATTGGAGAAGAGAGGAGTAATGAGGGGAAGGGATTGGAGAAGAGAGGAGTAATGAGGGAAGGGATTGGAGAAGAGTGGAGAAATGAGGGGAAGGGATTGAGAAGAGAGGAGTAGTGAGGGAAGTGATTAAAGAGAGGAGAAATTAGGGGAAGGGATTGGAGAAGAGAGGAGTAATGAGGGGAAGTGATTAAAGAGAGGAGAAATTAGGGGAAGGGATTGGAGAAGAGAGGAGTAATGAGGGGAAGGGATTGAGAAGAGTGGAGAAATGAGGGGAAGGGATTGGAGAAGAGAGGAGAAATGAGGGAAGTGATTGAGAAGAGTGGAGAAATGAGGGGAAGGATTAAAGAGAGGAGAAATTAGGGGAAGGGATTGGAGAAGAGTGGAGAAATGAGGGGAAGGGATTGGAGAAGAGTGGAGAAATGAGGGGAAGGGATTAAAGAGAGGAGAAATGAGGGGAAGGGATTGGAGAAGAGAGGAGTAATGAGGGGAAGGGATTGAGAAGAGAGGAGTAATGAGGGGAAGGGATTGAGAAGAGAGGAGAAATGAGGGGAAGGGATTGGAGAAGAGTGGAGAAATGAGGGAAGGGATTAAAGAGTGGAGAAATGAGGGGAAGGGATTGGAGAAGAGTGGAGAAATGAGGGGAAGGGATTAAAGAGTGGAGAAATGAGGGGAAGGGATTGGAGAAGAGTGGAGAAATGAGGGGAAGGGATTAAAGAGTGGAGAAATGAGGGGAAGGGATTGGAGAAGAGAGGAGAAATGAGGGGAAGGGATTGGAGAAGAGAGGAGTAATGAGGGGAAGGATTAAAGAGAGGAGAAATGAGGGGAAGGGATTGGAGAAGAGAGGAGACATGAGGGAAGGGATTGGAGAAGAGAGGAGAAATGAGGGGAAGGAATTGGAGAAGAGAGGAGTAATGAGGGGAAGGGATTGGAGAAGAGAGGAGTAATGTGAGGGAAGGGATTGGAGAAGAGTGGAGAAATGAGGGAAGGGATTGGAGAAGAGAGGATAGTGAGGGAAGTGATTAAAGAGAGGAGAAATTAGGGAAGGGATTGGAGAAGAGAGGAGTAATGAGGGAAGGGATTGGAGAAGAGTGGAGAAATGAGGGGAAGGATTGGAGAAGAGAGGAGAAATGAGGGAAGTGATTGGAGAAGAGTGGAGAAATGAGGGGAAGGATTAAAGAGAGGAGAAATTAGGGGAAGGATTGGAGAAGAGTGGAGAAATGAGGGGAAGGGATTGAGAAGAGTGGAGAAATGAGGGGAAGGGATTAAAGAGAGGAGAAATGAGGGGAAGGGATTGGAGAAGAGAGGAGTAATGAGGGGAAGGATTGGAGAAGAGAGGAGTAATGAGGGGAAGGGATTGGAGAAGAGAGGAGAAATGAGGGGAAGGGATTGGAGAAGAGTGGAGAAATGAGGGGAAGGGATTAAAGAGTGGAGAAATGAGGGGAAGGGATTGAGAAGAGTGGAGAAATGAGGGGAAGGGATTAAAGAGTGGAGAAATGAGGGGAAGGGATTGGAGAAGAGTGGAGAAATGAGGGGAAGGATTAAAGAGTGGAGAAATGAGGGGAAGGGATTG
The DNA here is from genome assembly GCF_018296145.1 of Oncorhynchus tshawytscha. NCBI lineage: Eukaryota > Metazoa > Chordata > Actinopteri > Salmoniformes > Salmonidae > Oncorhynchus > Oncorhynchus tshawytscha. Next base: position 3,373 of record NW_024608040.1, read on the forward strand.
GAGAAGAGAGGAGAAATGAGGGGAAGGGATTGGAGAAGAGAGGAGTAATGAGGGGAAGGGATTAAAGAGAGGAGAAATGAGGGAAGGATTGGAGAAGAGAGAAGACATGAGGGGAAGGATTGGAGAAGAGAGGAGACATGAGGGGAAGGGATTGGAGAAGAGAGGAGACATGAGGGGAAGGGATTGGAGAAGAGAGGAGACATGAGGGGAAGGGATTGAGAAGAGAGGAGAAATGAGGGGAAGGGATTGGAGAAGAGAGGAGAAATGAGGGGAAGGGATTGGAGAAGAGAGGAGACATGAGGGGAAGGGATTGGAGAAGAAAGGAGACATGAGGGGAAGGGATTGGAGAAGAGAGGAGACATGAGGGGAAGGGATTGGAGAAGAGAGGAGAAATAGGAGAATAGATGACAGTAGGCTGTGTGAGACCTGACTGCAGTCCAGATGGAGGCAGTACATGCCGGGTGTTTGACTGAACAGTGCAGTCTACCAGCGGAGATTGGGACTGCACCTCCTCTCTGTTTGAAGCAACAACAAGCTGCTCACAGGTGAGTGACACGGGTGAGTGACATGGGTGAGTGACACGGGTGAGTGACACGGGTGAGTGACATGGGTGAGAGTATTTCACTTACAATGCAATGGAGGTAGTGTGGCGGGACTTCCATTTCTCTTTTCAAGGTTAGGATTCCTCCCTAGTCAGCACCTGAACTCTTTCAAGGTTAGGATTCCTCCCTAGTCAGCACCTGAACTTCTCTTTTCAAGGTTAGGATTCCTCCCTAGTCAGCACCTGAACTTCTCTTTCAAGGTTAGGATTCCTCCCTAGTCAGCACCTGAACTTGTCAGGTTTTTATATTCTTTAATCCTCAAAGGCAGTTTTATCGTGCCAATTTCACGGAAACCATAAATGTAAGATAAAAACAAACATGATTAGAACACACACATACACAACCACACACAATAATATGACTGTCTTTCTGTCTGTCTGTTTGTCTCTCTAATCTCTCTCTATCACTCTCTCAATTCAATTCAATTCAAGGGGCTTTATTGGCATGGGAAACATGTGTTAACATTGCCAAAGCAAGTGAGGTAGATAATATACAAAAGTGAAATAAAAATTAACAGTAAACATTACACATACAGAAGTTTCTCTTTCTCTCTCTCTCTCTCTCTCTGTCTCTTTCTCTCAATCTCTCTCTCTCTCTCTCTCTCTCTGTCTCTTTGTCCCTCTCTCTGCTCTCTCTCTCTCTGTCTCTCTCTCTCAATTTCAATTCAATTCAATTCAAGGGCTTTATTGGCATGGGAAACATGTGTTAACATTGCCAAAGCAAGTGAGGTAGACAACATACAAAGTGAATATATAAAGTGAAAAACAACAAAAATTAACAGTAAACATTACACATACAGAAGTTTCAAAACAGTAAAGACATTACTCTCTCTGTCTCTCTCTCTGTCTCTCTCTGTCTCTCTTTGTCTCTCTCTCTGTCTCTCTTTCTCTCTCTCTCTCTGTCTGTCTTTCTCTCTCTGTCTCTCTCTCATTTTCTCTCTCTCTGTCTCTCTTTGTCCCTCTCTCTGCCTCTCTCTCTCTCTGTCTGCCTCTCTCTCGCTCTGTCTGTCTCTCTCTCTCTCTCTCTCTGTCTGTGTCTCTCTCTCTGTCTCTCTCTCTGTCTCTCTCTGTCTCTCTCTCTGTCTCTCTTTGTCCCTCTCTGCCTCTCTCTCTCTGTCTGCCTCTCTGTCTGTCTGTCTGCCTCTCTGTCTGTCTGTCTGTCTGTCTGTCTGTCTGTCTGTCTGTCTGTCTGTCTGTCTGTCTGTCTGTCTGTCTGTCTGTCTGTCTGTCTGTCTGTCTGTCTGTCTGTCTGTCTGTCTGTCTGTCTGTCTGTCTGTCTGTCTGTCTCTCTCTCTCTCTCTGTCTCTCTCTCACTTTCTCTCTCTCTCTGCCTCTCTCTCAATTTCAATTAAATTCAATTCAAGGGCTTTATTGGCATGGGAAACGTGTTAACATTGCCAAAGCAAGTGAGGTAGATAATATATAAAGTGAATATATAAAGTGAAATAAACAATACAAATTAACAGTAAACATCACACATACAGAAGTTTCAAAACAATAAAGGCATTACAAATGTCATATTATATATACAGTGTTTTAACAATCTCTCTCTCTCTCTCTCTCTCTCCTCTCTCTCTCTCTCTCTCTCTCTCTCTCTCTCTCCTCCCTGTCTCTCTCTCTGTCTCTGTCTCTCTCTCTCTGTCTCTGTTTCTGTCTGTCTCTCTCGCTGTCTCTCTCTCTCTCTCTCTCTCTCTGTCGCTGTGCTGGTGTGAGTGTCTCAGTATTCGTGGTGCCCAGGGGAGAGGGTGTCTGTTGGTGTGATGTGACATGGAGGATAGAACAGCCAGAGGTGTGAATGTGTCACCAACATCTCAGAGTGTCTGCCGTCTGCAGCCTGGCAGAAATCAAGCGGACATGTTCTGTCAGAACCCCATTGAGCTGTGTGTTTGCGTGTGAATGGGTGTGTGCGTAGTTTAGTTGTGTTCAACCAGCACGCGCCATCCATCTGATGTGAATGACTCAGATATAAATATATACTGTATGTTAATTTTCTGTTAATAAAATCAGTATTTGGTCATTTGAACAATGGTTTCTGTTTACTATATTTCCTCCTCAGCACATTCAAAGATAATGGCTGTGTTTTGATCTCATCATTTCATCTTTAATTATGTGTTTTATTAATGGGACTTTTTTTTTACATGGAAATTTCATTTCACGACATCAATATTTTTGTGCTTTTCATTATTGAAAACCTCAATTCAGACTTATTTTTAATTAAACAGATTTCCTTTTTTCTTGAATCAGGAAAAATATTTGAATATCTTTGATGTTCCTTTGACGGTACCGATGTATTCCCAGCAGCCACCTCTCTCTGAGCAGATAGCTGTGTGTTTATTACACGCATCATTGATTTAAATGCTAATTGATTCTGAGGCAGGAGGCTTTGAGAGCAGAGAACCTCCTGGCCTGGTCTCCATAGAGGCTTTATACACCTGCCGAAGCTGAGTGACACATATTGACAGAATAACCTCTTGTAGTGTGTGTGTGTGTGTGTGTGTGTGTGTGTGTGTGTGTGTGTGTGTGTGTGTGTTTTCATTAAACGTGCTATTGATATGGTTGAGTTTAAAGAAGTGTGTAGTAGTAGAGTGAACAGAGAGACATTTGGTTGAATGCAGACACATGCACACGTACACACACACGCACGCACGCACGCACGCACGCACACACACACACACACACACACACACACACACACACACACACACACACACACACACACACACACACACGCACATACACACACGCACACACACACACACACGCACGCACACACACACACACACACACACACACACACGTACACGCACGCACGCACATACACACACACACACACACACACACGCACGCACATACACACACACACACACCCAGCCCCCATCATTACATGGTAATTTGGGAAACTAGAGCATGGGCAGCTAAATGATCCATGCAATGTTGCTAGGAGACACCAGGGCTGGATGTTACAGATAAATGCTCGAATTTCACCCCTGGCTGGGAGCAAAAGAGAGGAGGAGGATGGGGTAGAGAGAGAGAGAGAGAGGAGGATGGGGAGTAGAGAGAGAGAGAGAGAGAGGAGGATGGGGAGTAGAGAGAGAGAGAGAGAGAGAGGAGGATGGGGATAGAGAGGAGAGGAGGATGGGGGTAGAGAGAGAGAAGAGGAGGATGGGGAGTAGAGAGAGAGAGAAGAGGATGGGGGTAGAGAGAGAGAGAGAGAGGAGGATCGGGAAGTAGAGGGAGAGGAGGATGGGGAGGAAGAGAGAGAGGAGGATGGTATAGAAGAGAGAGAGAGAGGAGGATGGGGGAGTAGAGAGAGAGAGAGAGGAGGATGGGGGAGAGAGAGGAGGATGGGGAGAGGAGGATGGAGGATAGAAAGAGGAGGATGGGGAGTATAGAGAGAGGAGGATGGGGGAGTAGAGAGGAGAGGAGGATGGGGAGTAGAGAGAGAGAGGAGGATGGGGAGAGAGAGAGAGAGGATGGGGGAGTAGAGAGAGGAGGATGGGGGAGCAGAGAGAGAGAGAGGAGGATGGGGGAGTAGAGAGAGAGGAGGATGGGGAGTAGAGAGAGAGAGGATTATGGGGAGTAGAGAGAGAGAGGAGGATGGGGAGAGAGAGAGAGGAGGATGGGGAGCAGAGAGAGAGAGAGGAGGATGGGGGAGTAGAGAGAGAGAGGAGGATGGGGAGTAGAGAGAGAGGAGGATGGGGAGTAGAGAGAGAGGAGGATGGGGAGTAGAGAGAGAGCGGAGGATGGGGGAAGAGAGAGAGAGAGGAGGATGGGGAGTAGAGAGAGAGGAGGATGGGGGAGTAGAGAGAGAGAGGAGGATGGGGAGTAGAGAGAGAGATGAGGATGGGGGAGTAGAGAGAGAGAGAGGAGGATGGGGGAGTAGAGAGAGAGGATGGGGAGTAGAGAGAGAGGAGGATGGGGAGTAGAGAGAGAGCAGAGGATGGGGAGAGAGAGAGGAGGATAGAGAGGAGAGGGGATGGGGAGTAGAGAGGAGGATGGGGATAAGAGTAGAGGAGGATGGGGACAGGAGAGAGAGGAGGATGGGGGAGTAGAGAGAGAGAGGAGGATGGGGAGTAGAGAGAGAGGAGGATGGGGTAGAGAGAGAGAGAGGAGGATGGGGGAGTAGAGAGAGAGAGGAGGATGGGGGAGTAGAGAGAGGAGGATGGGGGAGTAGAGAGAGAGAGGAGGATGGGGGAGTAGAGAGAGAGGAGGATGGGGTGAGAGAGAGAGAGGAGGAGGATGGGGGTAGAGAGAGAGAGGAGGATGGGGAGTAGAGAGAGAGGAGGATGGGGAGTAGAGAGAGAGAGGAGGATGGGGAGTAGAGAGAGAGGATGAGGATGGGGGGAGAGAGAGAGAGGAGGATGGGGAGTAGAGAGAGAGAGGGAGGATGGGGAGTAGAGAGAGAGAGAGGAGGATGGGGGAGTAGAGAGAGAGGAGGATGGGGAAGGGAGTAGAGAGAGAGGAGGATGGGGGAGAGAGAGAGGAGGAGGATGGGGGGAGTAGAGAGGAGGAGGATGGGGGGAGTAGAGAGAGAGGAGGATGGGGGAGTAGAGAGAGAGAGAGAGAGAGGAGGATGGGGGAGTAGAGAGAGAGGAGGATGGGGGAGAGAGAGAGAGAGGAGGATGGGGAGCAGAGAGAGAGAGAGGAGGGATGGGGATAGAGAGAGAGAGGAGGATGGGGGAGAGAGAAAGAGGAGGATGGGGGAGTAGAGAGAGAGAGGAGGATGGGGGAGAGAGAGAGAGAGGAGGATGGGGGAGCAGAGAGAGAGGAGGATGGAGGGAGTAGAGAGAGAGAGGAGGATGGGGGAGTAGAGAGAGGAGGATGGGGAGTAGAGAGATAGAGGAGGATGGGGGAGTAGAGAGAGGAGGATGGGGGAGTAGAGGAGAGATGGGGGGGGAGTAGAGAGAGAGAGGAGGATGGGGGAGTAGAGAGAGAGAGGAGGATGGGGGAGAGAGAGAGAGGATGGGGATGGGTAGAGAGAGAGAGAGGAGGATGGGTCAGTAGAGAGAGAGGAGGAGGATGGGGAGTAGAGAGAGAGGAGGATGGGGGAGTAGAGAGAGAGGAGGATGGGGAGTAGAGAGAGAGGAGGAGGATGGGGGAGTAGAGAGAGAGAGAGGAGGATGGGGGAGTAGAGAGAGAGGAGGATGGGGGAGTAGAGAGAGAGGAGGATGGGGGAGTAGAGAGAGAGGAGGATGGGGGAGTAGAGAGAGAGGAGGATGGGGGAGGATGGGGAGAGAGAGGAGGATGGGGGAGTAGAGAGAGAGGAGGATGGGGGAGTAGAGAGAGAGGAGGATGGGGAGTAGAGAGAGAGAGAGGATGGGGGTAGAGAGAGAGAGAGAGGAGGATGGGGAGTAGAGAGAGAGAGGGAGGATGGGGGAAGTAGAGCGATAGAGAGGAGGATGGGGAGTAGAGAGAGAGAGGAGGATGGGGAGTAGAGAGAGAGATGGGAGGATGGGGGAGTAGAGAGAGAGAGGATGGGGGAGTAGAGAGAGAGGAGGATGGGGGAGTAGAGAGGAGGAGAGAGGAGGAGGATGGGGGAGAGAGAGAGAGAGGAGGATGGGGGAGTAGAGAGAGACAGGATGGGGGGAGAGAGAGAGAGGAGGATGGGGAGTAGAGAGAGAGAGAGAGAGAGGAGGATGGGGAGTAGAGAGAGAGAGGAGGATGGGGGGAGTAGAGAGAGAGAGGAGGATGGAGGGAGTAGAGAGAGGATGGGGGAGTAGAGAGAGAGAGAGAGAGGAGGATGGGGAGTAGAGAGAGAGGAGGATGGGGAGTAGAGAGAGGAGGATGGAGGATGGGAGGATGGGTCAGTAGAGAGAGAGGAGGAGGATGGGGAGCAGAGAGAGAGAGGAGGATGGGGAGTAGAGAGAGAGAGGAGGATGGGGGAGTAGAGAGAGAGGAGGAGGTTGGGGAGAGAGAGAGAGAGGAGGATGGGGGAGTAGAGAGAGAGGAGGATGGGGAGTAGAGAGAGAGAGGAGGATGGGGGAGTAGAGAGAGAGGAGGATGGGGAGTAGAGAGAGGAGGATGGGGAGTAGAGAGAGAGAGGAGGATGGGGGGAGTAGAGAGAGAGGAGGATGGGGGAGTAGAGAGAGAGGAGGATGGGGTAGTAGAGAGAGAGAGAGGAGGTTGGGGGAGTAGAGAGAGAGAGAGGAGGATGGGGGGAGTAGAGAGAGAGAGAGGTGGATGGGGGAAGTAGAGAGATAGAGAGAGAGGATGGGGGAGTAGAGAGAGAGAGCGAGAGAGAGGAGGATGGGGGAGTAGAGAGAGAGAGGAGGATGGGGGAGTAGAGAGAGAGACAGGATGGGGAGTAGAGAGAGAGAGAGAGAGGAGGATGGGGGAGTAGAGAGAGAGAGAGAGAGAGGAGGATGGGGGAGTAGAGAGAGAGGAGGATGGGGGAGTAGAGAGAGAGAGGAGGATGGGGGGAGTAGAGAGAGAGAGGAGGATGGGGGAGAGAGAGAGAGAGGAGGATGGGGAGCAGAGAGAGAGAGAGGAGGATGGGGGTCGAGAGAGAGAGAGGAGGATGGGGGGGAGAGAGAGAGGAGGATGGGGGAGCAGAGAGAGAGAGAGGAGGATGGGGGAGCAGAGAGAGAGAGAGAGAGGAGGATGGGTGGGTAGTGACCGAGAGGAACACAGTGTATTAGCAGTGCAGTGACCAAGAGGAACACAGTGTATTAGCAGTGCAGTGCAGTGCAGTGACCGAGAGGAACACAGTGTATTAGCAGTGCAGTGACCGAGAGGAACACAGTGTATTAGCAGTGCAGTGACCGAGAGGAACACAGTGTATTAGCAGTGCAGTGACCGAGAGGAACACAGTGTATTAGCAGTGCAGTGACCGAGAGGAACACAGTGTATTAGCTGTGCAGTGACTGAGAGGAACACAGTGTGTTAGCAGTGCAGTGACTGAGAGGAACACAGTGTGTTAGCAGTGCAGTGTAGTGACCGAGCGGAACACAGTGTATTAGCAGTGCAGTGCAGTGACCGAGAGGAACACAGTGTATTAGCAGTGCAGTGACTGAGAGGAACACAGTGTATTAGCAGTGCAGTGACTGAGCGGAACACAGTGTATTAGCAGTGCAGTGGCTGAGCGGAACACAGTGGATTAGCAGTGCAGTGACCTAGAGGAACACAGTGTATCAGCAGTGCAGTGTAGTGACCGAGAGGATCACAGTGAATTAGCAGTGCAGTGAGTGAGAGGAACACAGTGTATTAGCAGTGCAGTGACCGAGAGGAACACAGTGTATTAGCAGTGCAGTGACTGAGAGGAACACAGTGTATTAGCAGTGCAGTGACTGAGAGGAACACAGTGTATTAGCAGTGCAGTGATTGAGAGGAACACAGTGTATTAGCAGTGCAGTGACCGAGAGGAACACAGTGTATTAGCAGTGCAGTGACCGAAAGGAACACAGTGTATTAGCAGTGCAGTGATCAAGAGGAACACAGTGTATTAGCAGTGCAGTGACCGAAAGGAACACAGTGTATTAGCAGTGCAGTGACCGAGAGGAAGACAGTGTATTAGCAGTGCAGTGACTGAGAGGAACACAGTGTATTAGCAGTGCAGTGACCGAAAGGAACACAGTGTATTAGCAGTGCAGTGACCGAGAGGAACACAGTGTATTAGCAGTGCAGTGACTGAGAGGAACACAGTGTATTAGCAGTGCAGTGACCGAGAGGAACACAGTGTATTAGCAGTGCAGTGACCGAGAGGAACACAGTGTATTAGCAGTGCAGTGACCGAGAGGAACACAGTGTATTAGCAGTGCAGTGACCGAGAGGAACACAGTGTATTAGCAGTGCAGTGACCGAGAGGAACACAGTGTATTAGCAGTGCAGTGACCGAGAGGAACACAGTGTATTAGCAGTGCAGTGACCGAGAGGAACACAGTGTATTAGCAGTGCAGTGTAGTGACCGAAAGGAACACAGTGTATTAGCAGTGCAGTGACCGAGAGGAACACAGTGTATTAGCTGCTCAGTGCAGTAAATCAATGTATTTTTCATTACGTGTATTTTTCTCTTAATTTTTAAAAGTTTCTTTAACTTCTGGATTTGAGCTCATTATCGTAAATGGTTTTCGAAGGTTTTCCTTTAAAATGCTGTAAAGGACTTCTGGCCCACCTCAAAACAAAGGCCAGTTTGGTCATGGAGAACAGAGAGAGAAAGACTGAGAAAGTGGAGATTGTAAGTGCATGTCACGATTGGCCCTTGAATGAGGAAGACACAGAACTGTGATTGGTGGAGAGTGTACTGTGTAGGGGGTGTGGGTTAGGGAGTCAGGGGTAAAGGGTTAGAGGGGTAGAGGGTTTGGGGTAGGGGGCAGAGATTTTGGGGTAGGGGATCCTTCCATCACCTCTTCGCAATACAGCTAATTTCCATTTATCCTGTGATTACAGTAATTTAGATTCTGTAAGAGGAGACCTTTTCAGTGTCTGAGGTTGAGTAAGACTGTAGTACTAGGAGCAGCTGTAATAGCCTGGGTATTCAACATTGAACATGTTGCTTCTCTGAAATACATCCTTTACTTTTATTTGAAAGACATGTTCTTACATTGTGGATTGATTTTCTGAACAGTGAGCTTCAATAGTATTGGGACAGTGACAAATATTCGATTTTTGTTGTCTCTATACTCCAGAACTTTGAATTTGAAATTACATTAAATTTGTATATGGACCAAAACATTTAGTCTATTCATGTGTATTAAAATAGTAAACAGTTAAGTATTTCGTCCCATATTTATAGCATTCACTGACTACAACAAGCTTGTGACTCGACAAATGTTTTTACGTGCTGTATGTGGCAGTGTCTACAGACAATCACGGACTACAAAAGGAAAAACAGCCACGTCACGGACACCGACGTCTTGCTTCCAGACAAACTAAACACCATCTTTGCCGGCTTTGAGGATAATATAGTGCAACCGACGCGTTAACCCGGCATCCCTAGTATTTCGTCCCATATTTATAGCATTCACTGACTACAACAAGCTTGTGACTCGACAAATGTTTTGGATACAAATGCAATACTTTTGTAGCTCACTGTATATCAAGCCTAGTGTTGGAATCGATTCTTAGTCCAGGACTAGGCTTAATATGTGTCTGGGAAACCGACCCTGTAAATCATAGAATATTCTCAATTGATGAGCTAGTTAGTGAAGACGAGTTTTCCAGGGGCTAATGCGTTTTATCAGGGAACACGCAGAACAGCCTACTACACTCTCCACCATTACAAGGTTCATCTATCAATTGATTAGGACTCTCCAATCACCATTACTAACACAGAGATGCTGTAGTTGTTGTTGTTTTGTGAGAACATGCCTGCTACCATAGTCTTCTATAGTCTTCTCTAGTCTTCCATAGTCTCACAGTCTTCTCTAGTCTCATAGTCCTCTATAGTCTCATAGTCTTCCATAGTCTTCTATAGTCTTCTATAGTCTCATAGTCTCATAGTCTTCCATAGTCTTCTGTAGTCTTCTATAGTCTTCTATTGTCTCACAGTCTTCTATAATCTTCTATAGTCTTCTATAGTCTTCTCTAGTCTTCCATAGTCTCATAGTCTTCTATAGTCTTCCATAGTCTCATAGTCTTTCCATAATTTTTATAATCTTTCCATAGTCTTTTCAAAGTCTTCCATAGTCTCATAGTCTTCCATAGTCTTCATAGTCTTCCATAGTCTCATAGTCTTCCATAGTCTCATAGTCTTTTCATAGTCTTCATAGTCTCATTGTCTTCCACAGTCCCATAGTCTTCCTGAGTCTTTCATAGTCCCATAGTCTTCCATAGTCTACCATAGTCTCATAGTCTACGATAGTCTCATAGTCTTCCATAGTCTCATAGTCTCATAGTCTTCCATAGTCTACCATAGTCTCATAGTCTACCATAATCTCATAGTCTACCATAGTCTTCTATAGTCTCATAGTCTTCCATAGTCTCATAGTCTCATAGTCTTCCATAGTCTCATAGTCTCATAGTTTCCCATAGTCTCATAGTCTTCCATAATCTCATAGTCTCATAGTCTCATAGTCTTCCATAATCTCATAGTCTCATAGTCTCATAGTCTTCCATAATCTCATAGTCTCATAGTCTCATAGTCTTCCATAGTCTCATAGTCTTCCATAGTCTCATAATCTCATAGTCTTTTCATAGTCTTCCGTAGTCTTCCATAGTCTTTCCATAGTTTTCTATAGTCCTATAGTCTCATAGTCTTCTATAGTCTTCTATAGTCTAATAGTCTCATAGTCTCATAGTCTTCTATAGTCTTCTATAGTCTCATAGTCTTCCATAGTCTCATAGTCTCATAGTTTCCCATAGTCTCATAGTCTTCCATAATCTCATAGTCTCATAGTCTTCCATAATCTCATAGTCTCATAGTCTCATAGTCTTCCATAGTCTCATAGTCTTCCATAATCTCATAGTCTCATAGTCTTCCAAGGTCTCATAGTCTTCCATAATCTCATAGTCTCATAGTCTAACATAATCTCATAGTCTCATAATCTCATAGTCTTTTCATAGTCTTCTGTAGTCTTCCATAGTCTTTCCATAGTTTTCTATAGTCTCATAGTCTCATAGTCTTCTATACTCTTCTATAGTCTTCCATAGTCTCATAGACTTCTATAGTCTACTACAGTCTTCTATAGTCTCATAGTCTTCTATAGTCGCATAGTCTTCCATAGTCCTCTATAGTCTCATAGTCTCATAGTCTTCTATAGTCTCATAGTCTTCCATAGTCTTCTATAGTCTTCTATAGTCTTCTATAGTCTCATAGTCTCATAGTATTCTATAGTTTTCTATAGTCTTCTATAGTCTCATAGTCTCATAGTCTTCTATAGTCTCATAGTCTTCCATAGTCTTCTATAGTCTTCTATAGCCTTCTATAGTCTTCTAAAATCTTCTATAGTCTCATAGTCTTCTATAATCTTCTATAGTCTTCTATAGTCTTCTCTAGTCTTCCATAGTCTCATAGATTTCTATAGTCTTCTATAGTCTTCTCTAGTCTTCCATAGTCTTCCATAGTCTCATAGTCTTCTATAGTCTCATAGTCTTCCATAGTCTTCTATAGTCTTCTATAGTCTCATAGTCTCATAGTCTTCTATAGTCTTCTATAGTCTTCTATAGTCTCATAGTCTTCTATAGTCTCATAGTCTCATAGTCTTCTATAGTCTCATAGTCTTCCATAGTCTTCTATAGTCTTCTATAGTCTTCTATAGTCTCATAGTCTCATAGTATTCTATAGTTTTCTATAGTCTTCTATAGTCTCATAGTCTCATAGTCTTCTATAGTCTCATAGTCTTCCATAGTCTTCTATAGTCTTCTATAGCCTTCTATAGTCTTCTAAAATCTTCTATAGTCTCATAGTCTTCTATAATCTTCTATAGTCTTCTATAGTCTTCTCTAGTCTTCCATAGTCTCATAGATTTCTATAGTCTTCTATAGTCTTCTCTAGTCTTCCATAGTCTCATAGTCTTCTATAGTCTCATAGTCTTCCATAGTCTTCTATAGTCTTCTATAGTCTTCCATAGTCTCATAGTCTCATAGTCTTCTATAGTCTTCTATAGTCTTCTATAGTCCCATAGTCTTCTATAGTCTCATAGTCTTCCATAGTCTTCCATAGTCTTCTATAGTCTTCTATAGTCTTCTATAGTCTCATAGTTCCATAGTCTCATAGTCTTCTAGTCTACCATAGTCTCATAGTCTCATAGTCTTCCATAGTCTCATAGTTGTCCATAGTCTCATAGTCTACCATAGTCTCATAGTCTTCCATAGTCTCATAGTCTCATAGTTTCCCATAGTCTCATAGTCTCATAGTCTCATAGTTTTCCATAGTCTCATAGTCTTCCATAGTCACATAGTCTCATAGTCTTCCACAGTCTCATAGTCTTCCAAAATCTCATCATCTCATAGCCTTCCATAGTCTCATAGTCTAACATAATCTCATAGTCTCATAGTCTAACATAATCTCATTGTCTCATAGTCTCATAGTCTTCTATAGTCTCATAGTCTTTCATAGTCTCATAGTCTTCCACAGTCTTCAATAGTCGCATAGTCTCATAGTCTTTTCATAGTCTTCCGTAGTCTTCCATAGTCTTTCCATAGTCTTCCATATTCTTTCCATAGTGTTTATAGTCTGCCATAGTCTTTCCATAGTTTTTATAGTCTTCCATAGTCTTTTCATAGTATTTTCAAAGTATTCCATAGTCTCATAGTCTTTTCATAGTCTGTCATATTCTCATAGTCTTCCATAGTCCTCCATAGTCTTCCATAGTCCTCCATAGTCTTCCATAGTCTCATAGTCTTCCATAGTCCTCCATAGTCTTTCATCGTCCCATAGTCTTCCATAGTCTCATAGTCTTCCATAGTTACATACATTTGGCGCCCTGCACATTCACTGGCTGTTGTTGAGGTGGGGACGCTACCGTCCCGAATATCCCAGAGAGGTTAATAATGTTTACATATCTTACATTACTCATCTCTGTGAGGACGTTGGTAAAAGGAAAAATGCAGAGTCAGGCGCAGGACACAGTTCTGAGTAATCATCCATAATTTATTCCAAAATAAGTAAGATTCCAACAAGGTACAAATACAATAATCCCAAGCACGAACAACGAGAACCCACATGACAAACAATAACGTACAAAACAGTGTATGATCAAGACAAAACAACACGAAAATGAAACATAGATCGGTGGTGTCTAGAAAGCCGGTGACGTCGACCGCCGAACACCGCCCGAAGGAGGAGAGGGGCCAACTTCGGCCGAAGTCGTGACAATCTCATATGTATATACTGTGTTTAATGCCATCTATTGCATCTTGCCTATGCCACTCTGTCATTGCTCATCCATATATTTATATGTATATATTCTTATTCCATTCCTTTACTTAGATTTGTGTGTATCAGGTAGTTGTTGGGGAATTATTCGATTACTTGTTAGATATTACTGCACTGTCGGAACTAGAAGCACAAGCATTTCGATACACTCACATTAACATCTGCTAACCATGTGTATGTGACCAATAACATTTGATTTGATGTAGAAATTCCATAGTCTTTCCATAGTATTTCTGTAAATTCAATATATGTGAAATAACAAACAGTTCACAATATTATTTTCACATTTATTGAGAAATCTTTAAAAAAAAATGTTTTATACAAAAGATATTTGCACCAGGCCTACCTAAATTACTTTCACTTGACAAGAGTAGAAAATAATTGCTTTTGTAAACAGTACAAATACACCTACTGCGTGCAGTAATTCCATACAGGGTTTTGGTTCTAAACCATATATACTGAACTAGCATTGTAACCTACAGTAGGGTAAATGTCTTTCAGAGCACTACGGTAGCATTTGATTGTGAGTACATTATTACAAAGCAAAGTCCATTCATTGAAGACATTCAGTCTACTCAGGTTATTACAGTAAAATACATTTCTCTATTTTCCATTACTCCTCATACATGTGTTTTTGACGTCACGTCCTAGTGTAGAAAACACGGAACATTGAACATTCCAATATGTCAGTTCTCCACATGCTGTACATGTGGCCCATGTTATTGGTCAGCTGTTTGCGTGTGTGTTTGCATCAATATCTCCTCATGTACTGTGGACTGGGGTGTATAGTGTCACTACTTCCCCTGAGGGAGAACAGAGCTTTAGAGGTGACCTAGTTCCACTGATTAACGTCAGCAGAAGGCCGTGTGTGTGTGTGTGTGTTCCATCAGTGCTTTGTACCGGGGTACTGAACTGTGCCATGGACTCAGGACTCAACCCAATTGGGCTTGTGTAATGAAGCAAGCACACACACACACACGCACACACGCACACACATGCACGTGCGCACGCACGCACGCACACACACACACACACACACACACACACACACACACACACACACACACACACACACACACACACACAGAGATAATAACATCCGTAATAACACCCAGATATTACCCTCTCTATCAACCAGAAGAACTGACTCCTCTGTGGTAATGTTCATGGAATGCATGAACCAATGCATGAACCAATGCATGAACCACTGCATGAACCACTGCATGAACCACTGCATGAACCACTGCATGAACCAATGCATGAACCACTGCATGAACCAATGCATGAACCACTGCATGAACCAATGCATGAACCACTGCATGAACCACTGCATGAACCAATGCATGAACCACTGCATGAACCAATGCATGAACCACTGCATGAACCACTGCATGAACCACTGCATGAACCAATGCATGAACCACTGCATGAACCAATACATGAACCACTGCATGAACCAATACATGAACCACTGCATGAACCAATACATGAACCACTGCATGAACCACTGCATGAACCACTGCATGAACCACTGCATGAACCACTGCATGAACCACTGCATGAACCAATACATGAACCAATACATGAACCACTGCATGAACCAATACATGAACCACTGCATGAACCACTGCATGAACCAATACACCGTGACGATGCATCAGTAGGTCGTGTGACAGACAGGGAATTACACCGTGTGATGGATGCTGGCTGTCATTACACTGCTGCTTGGTTCTCTCTCCTAAAATGGCAGCACAATAGAACAGAAGGCTGTGGCTCTGACTCTGTACTGAGCAATGACTGAACCAATGACTGAACCAGTGACTGCTGTGACTGAGATGAGATCTATGCAGTTTGTTACATTCTTGTTGTCATTTCTGAGGAGACTGGTAGCTAAACATACATTCATGGTAGGTTGTAGATGTGTAAATTCATGGTAGATTGTAGATGTGTAAATTCATGGTAGGTTGTAGATGTGTAAATTCATAGTAGGTTGTAGATGTGTAAATTCATGATAGGTTGTAGATGTATAAATTCATGGTAGGTTGTAGATGTGTAAATTCATGATATGTTGTAGATGTGTAAATTCATGATAGGCTGTCATATAGAACATGTGTATACTTTATATTGATGTGATGGTGCAATGTCCAAGCTTCCTCAAAACGTGTAAACACTATTCATAGATTTCATATAAAAGTGTACTCTGAAGAAGTGATGACACATGGGTAATAGGATGAGAGAATAAATATGCAGAACCGCAGCAAAGTACAACTGATCAAAACATTTACAAGAATAAGAAGACTGTCTGAAAAGAGTCCCCGAAAAGAGTGGGTGAGCTTACATGACTGTTATGTTACGATCAGAAACACCTTTTCAACCATTTCCAAGGAGAACATTAATGACTACATACATATACATACAGATACATCCAATCAATTATAAATAGTCAATCCATCGTGATATTCAATACTTCATAAAATCCTTCAAAAACAAAAAAAAAACAAACAGAAAGGTTGAAGTCCAGCTTCACTGTCTTAAACAACAGTTCCCTTTAGGGGTACTGTAATCATGTCTTAGAGATTGACCTTTGATCACTTAGAGAGAACTATGCCCTCTGTCCCCTGTGTTTAGGGCCTCTTATAGAGCCATCAGAGGCCAAGAGCCATCAGGGACAGGGACCTAAGAGTCCCTGTCCCTTACATCAGTTCATCAGAGTACCTGACTTTCCCTCTGTGTGACATTAAAGAAATAGACAAACAAGGAAAAGAGATATACTGTGCATGTGCCTCTCTTATTACTTTGTGATCAAATGGCATGAGTAGAAGGAATGGAGAGAGAGTGGGAGAGAAAGAAAGAGAGACTCGGAGGCAGCTGCATCAGATTCCCATCTGGGCTTCTGCGGATGCTGGGAAGTGATTGGCTGAGAGCCTGAGAGCTTAGCTGACAAGCCAGGAAGCAGACTGAGACACAAGCT
This sequence comes from Oncorhynchus tshawytscha, assembly GCF_018296145.1. Classification (NCBI taxonomy): domain Eukaryota; kingdom Metazoa; phylum Chordata; class Actinopteri; order Salmoniformes; family Salmonidae; genus Oncorhynchus; species Oncorhynchus tshawytscha. The sequence continues at coordinate 19,759 of NW_024608040.1, forward strand.
CAGCCACTCCTCCACCTGAAGTCTGGAGGTGGGGTGTTTTTCCACAGTAGCTGCTTTACTTCTCCTAGTCTGGTCTCCTCCGCAATGGGCAGAGAGAGGGCTCAGCCTTGAGGTGGTTTGTGGTGGCAGCATCCTCTTCTCCTCTACTCCACCTGGTCTCCCTCCTCCTCTGGCTGGCTCTTGGAGCCCCCTGCTGGTCTCTCCCTCCTCCTCTGGCTGGCTCTTGGAGCCCCCTGCTGGTCTCTCCCTCCTCCTGCGACTGTCTTATATCTGCAGTCCCTTACTGGTGGTCAGCGGTTTGTGTTTGATGACCCACTCTCCACTGGGGTTGTTGTTGTACAGGTCCAGGAGATGGGTCTCTGGGTCCAAGCAGTGCTCACCTACAGGACAGAACAGAACAACACAAGGCAGAGTCAATACTGACGGACAGATTTTGTAATGGAACATGTTTTTATACAGGTTATTCTCATTCAGATAAAATCTCTTCTGCGAGAGAGATATTGAAAACAGTTTGAAACTAAAAACTTAAACTCTGCCTTGTTTTTGGTCCGTGAATGCACATACATTATGAGTGGCATGTGAATGATTGGGTCCAGTACATAACAGTGCAGTAGCTACATGTGGAAGCATTTGTCTGCTCTGATAACTTCAGATGCACACCGTTGGCTCCCCCTCCCTCTTTCTCTCCCTCTCCCCTCCCCCTTCTCTTCCTCTCTCACCCTCTCTCTTTCTCTCCCCCTCTCTCTTCCTCCCTCAAACTCCCCTCTCTTTCTCTCCCCGCTCTGCTTCTTTCTCTATCCCCCTCTCTCCCTATGCCCCTCTCTCCCTCTCGCTCCCCCTCTCTCCCCCTCTCTATCCCCCTCTCTCATGCTCTCATGCTCTCTCTCTCCCCCTCTCGCTCTTTCTCTCCCCGCTCTTCCCCCTCTCTCTCCTTCTCCCCCTCCCTCTTTTTCTCCCTCTCTCTCCTTCTCTATCCCCTGTTTCCCTCTCTCTCTCTCCCTCCTCTACCCCTATCTAGCCCCCCTCTACCCCTCTCTCACCCACTCCCCTAACCCTCTCTCAGCCCTCCTCACTCTCCAGTTCATTGCGTAAGGCCTGGCCAGCGTAATCAGTTCAATCAGCAGAAAGACATGCACATGTCAGAGTCACTCATGTAACCTTCTAATGTGGCTCTCAGCCTGATTACAGCAAACCGGGATTCAACGTCTATTTGAAATCATTTTGAACTGTGCTTGATTGAGCTTGCCTGGGTATGGGGTGGAGGCTGGTAGATAGACTGGGTATGGGGTGGAGGCTGGTGGATAGACTGGGTATGGGGTGGAGGCTGGTAGATAGACTGGGTATGGGGTGGAGGCTGGTAGATAGACTGGGTATGGGGTGGAGGCTGGTAGATAGACTGGGTATGGGGTGGAGGCTGGTAGATAGACTGGGTATGGGGTGGAGGCTGGTAGATAGACTGGGTATGGGGTGGAGGCTGGTAGATAGACTGGGTATGGGGTGGAGGCTGGTAGATAGTCTGGGTATGGGGTGGAGGCTGGTGGATAGACTGGGTATGGGGTGGAGGCTGGTGGATACACTGGGTATGTGGTGGAGGCTGGTAGATAGACTGGGTATGGGGTGGAGGCTGGTGGATAGACTGGGTATGGGGTGGAGACTGGTGGATAGACTGGGTATGGGGTGGAGGCTGGTGGATAGACTGGGTATGGGGTGGAGGCTGGTGGATAGACTGGGTATGGGGTGGAGGCTGGTAGGTAGCCTGGGTATGGGGTGGAGGCTGGTAGATCGACTGGGTATGGGGTGGAGGCTGGTAGATAGACTGGGTATGGGGTGGAGGATGGTAGGTAGACTGGGTATGGGGTGGAGGCTGGTAGATAGACTGGGTATGGGGTGGAGGCTGGTAGATAGACTGGGTATGGGGTGGAGGCTGGTAGATAGACTGGGTATGGGGTGGAGGCTGGTAGATAGTCTGGGTATGGGGTGGAGGCTGGTAGATAGACTGGGTATGGGGTGGAGGCTGGTGGATAGACTGGGTATGGGGTGGAGACTGGTGGATAGACTGGGTATGGGGTGGAAGCTGGTGGATAGACTGGGTATGGGGTGGAGGCTGGTGGATAGACTGGGTATGGGGTGGAGGCTGGTAGGTAGCCTGGGTATGGGGTGGAGGCTGGTAGATAGACTGGGTATGGGGTGGAGACTGGTGGATAGACTGGGTATGGGGTGGAAGCTGGTGGATAGACTGGGTATGGGGTGGAGGCTGGTGGATAGACTGGGTATGGGGTGGAGGCTGGTAGGTAGCCTGGGTATGGGGTGGAGGCTGGTAGATAGACTGGGTATGGGGTGGAGGCTGGTAGATAGACTGGGTATGGGTTGGAGGATGGTAGGTAGACTGGGTATGGGGTGGAGGCTGGTGGATAGACTGGGTATGGGGTGGAGGCTGGTAGATAGACTGGGTATGGGGTGGAGGCTGGTGGATAGACTGGGTATGGGGTGGAGACTGGTGGATAGACTGGGTATGGGGTGGAGGCTGGTGGATAGACTGGGTATGGGGTGGAGGCTGGTGGATAGACTGGGTATGGGGTGGAGGCTGGTAGGTAGCCTGGGTATGGGGTGGAGGCTGGTAGATAGACTGGGTATGGGATGGAGGCTGGTAGATAGACTGGGTATGGGGTGGAGGCTGGTAGATAGACTGGGTATGGGGTGGAGGCTGGTAGATAGACTGGGTATGGGGTGGAGGCTGGTAGATAGACTGGGTATGGGGTGGAGGCTGGTAGATAGTCTGGGTATGCGGTGGAGGCTGGTAGATAGACTGGGTATGGGGTGGAGGCTGGTGGATAGACTGGGTATGGGGTGGAGACTGGTGGATAGACTGGGTATGGGGTGGAGGCTGGTGGATAGACTGGGTATGGGGTGGAGGCTGGTGGATAGACTGGGTATGGGGTGGAGGCTGGTAGGTAGCCTGGGTATGGGGTGGAGGCTGGTAGATAGACTGGGTATGGGGTGGAGGCTGGTAGATAGACTGGGTATGGGGTGGAGGATGGTAGGTAGACTGGGTATGGGGTGGAGGCTGGTAGATAGACTGGGTATGGGGTGGAGGCTGGTAGATAGACTGGGTATGGGGTGGAGGCTGGTAGATAGACTGGGTATGGGGTGGAGGCTGGTAGATAGTCTGGGTATGGGGTGGAGGCTGGTAGATAGACTGGGTATGGGGTGGAGGCTGGTAGATAGTCTGGGTATGGGGTAGAGGCTGGTAGATAGACTGGGTATGGGGTGGAGGCGGGTAGATAGACTGGGTATGGGTTGGAGGATGGTAGGTAGACTGGGTATGGGGTGGAGGCTGGTGGATAGACTGGGTATGGGGTGGAGGCTGGTAGATAGACTGGGTATGGGGTGGAGGCTGGTGGATAGACTGGGTATGGGGTGGAGACTGGTGGATAGACTGGGTATGGGGTGGAGGCTGGTGGATAGACTGGGTATGGGGTGGAGGCTGGTGGATAGACTGGGTATGGGGTGGAGGCTGGTAGGTAGCCTGGGTATGGGGTGGAGGCTGGTAGATAGACTGGGTATGGGATGGAGGCTGGTAGATAGACTGGGTATGGGGTGGAGGATGGTAGGTAGACTGGGTATGGGGTGGAGGCTGGTAGATAGACTGGGTATGGGGTGGAGGCTGGTAGATAGACTGAGTATGGGGTGGAGGCTGGTAGATAGACTGGGTATGGGGTGGAGGCTGGTAGATAGTCTGGGTATGCGGTGGAGGCTGGTAGATAGACTGGGTATGGGGTGGAGGCTGGTGGATAGACTGGGTATGGGGTGGAGACTGGTGGATAGACTGGGTATGGGGTGGAGGCTGGTGGATAGACTGGGTATGGGGTGGAGGCTGGTGGATAGACTGGGTATGGGGTGGAGGCTGGTAGGTAGCCTGGGTATGGGGTGGAGGCTGGTAGATAGACTGGGTATGGGGTGGAGGCTGGTAGATAGACTGGGTATGGGGTGGAGGATGGTAGGTAGACTGGGTATGGGGTGGAGGCTGGTAGATAGACTGGGTATGGGGTGGAGGCTGGTAGATAGACTGGGTATGGGGTGGAGGCTGGTAGATAGACTGGGTATGGGGTGGAGGCTGGTAGATAGTCTGGGTATGGGGTGGAGGCTGGTAGATAGACTGGGTATGGGGTGGAGGCTGGTAGATAGTCTGGGTATGGGGTGGAGGCTGGTAGATAGACTGGATATGGGGTGGAGGCTGGTAGATAGACTGGGTATGGGGTGGAGGCTGGTAGATAGACTGGGTATGGGGTGGAGGCTGGTAGATAGACTGGGTATGGGGTGGAGGCTGGTAGATAGTCTGGGTATGGGGTAGAGGCTGGTAGATAGACTGGGTATGGGGTGGAGGCGGGTAGATAGACTGGGTATGGGGTGGAGGCTGGTAGATAGACTGGGTATGAGGTGGAGGCTGGTAGATAGACTGGGTATGGGGTGGAGGCTGGTAGATAGTCTGGGTAAGGGGTGGAGGCTGGTAGATAGTCTGGGTATGGGGTGGAGGCTGGTAGATATTCTGGGTATGGGGTGGAGGCTGGTAGATAGACTGGGTATGGGGTGGAGGCTGGTAGATAGACTGGGTATGGGGTGGAGGCTGGTAGATAGACTGGGTATGGGGTGGAGGCTGGTAGATAGACTGGGTATGGGGTGGAGGCTGGTAGATAGACTGGGTATGGGGTGGAGGCTGGTAGATAGACTGGGTATGGGGTGGAGGCTGGTAGATAGACTGGGTATGGGGTGGAGGCTGGTAGATAGACTGGGTATGGGGTGGAGGCTGGTAGATAGACTGGGTATGGGGTGGAGGCTGGTAGATATTCTGGGTATGGGGTGGAGGCTGGTAGATAGACTGGGTATGGGGTGGAGGCTGGTAGATAGACTGGGTATGGGGTGGAGGCTGGTAGATAGACTGGGTATGGGGTGGAGGCTGGTAGATAGACTGGGTATGGGGTGGAGGCTGGTAGATAGACTGGGTATGGGGTGGAGGCTGGTAGATAGACTGGGTATGGGGTGGAGGCTGGTAGATAGACTGGGTATGAGGTGGAGGCTGGTAGATAGACTGGGTATGGGGTGGAGGCTGGTAGATAGTCTGGGTATGGGGTGGAGGCTGGTAGATAGTCTGGGTATGGGGTGGAGGCTGGTAGATAGTCTGGGTATGGGGTGGAGGCTGGTAGATAGACTGGGTATGGGGTGGAGGCTGGTAGATAGACTGGGTATGGGGTGGAGGCTGGTAGATAGACTGGGTATGGGGTGGAGGCTGGTAGATAGACTGGGTATGGGGTGGAGGCTGGTAGATAGACTGGGTATGGGGTGGAGGCTGGTAGATAGACTGGGTATGGGGTGGAGGCTGGTAGATAGACTGGGTATGGGGTGGAGGCTGGTAGATAGTCTGGGTATGGGGTGGAGGCTGGTGGATAGACTGGGTATGGGGTGGAGGCTGGTAGGTAGCCTGGGTATGGGGTGGAGGCTGGTAGATAGACTGGGTATGGGGTGGAGGCTGGTAGATAGACTGGGTATGGGGTGGAGGCTGGTAGATAGACTGGGTATGGGGTGGAGGCTGGTAGATAGACTGGGTATGGGGTGGAGGCTGGTAGATAGACTGGGTATGGGGTGGAGGCTGGTAGATAGACTGGGTATGGGGTGGAGGCTGGTAGATAGTCTGGGTATGGGGTGGAGGCTGGTAGATAGACTGGGTATGGGGTGGAGGCTGGTGGATAGACTGGGTATGGGGTGGAGACTGGTAGATAGACTGGGTATGGGGTGGAGGCTGGTAGATAGACTGGGTATGGGGTGGAGGCTGGTGGATAGACTGGGTATGGGGTGGAGGCTGGTAGGTAGCCTGGGTATGGGGTGGAGGCTGGTAGATAGACTGGGTATGGGGTGGAGGCTGGTAGATAGACTGGGTATGGGGTGGAGGATGGTAGGTAGACTGGATATGGGGTGGAGGCTGGTAGATAGACTGGGTATGGGGTGGAGGCTGGTAGATAGACTGGGTATGGGGTGGAGGCTGGTAGATAGACTGGGTATGGGGTGGAGGCTGGTAGATAGTCTGGGTATGGGGTGGAGGCTGGTAGATAGACTGGGTATGGGGTGGAGGCTGGTAGATAGACTGGGTATGGGGTGGAGGCTGGTAGATAGACTGGGTATGGGGTGGAGGCTGGTAGATAGACTGGGTATGGGGTGGAGGCTGGTAGATAGACTGGGTATGGGGTGGAGGCTGGTAGATAGACTGGGTATGGGGTGGAGGCTGGTAGATAGACTGGGTATGGGGTGGAGGCTGGTAGATAGACTGGGTATGGGGTGGAGGCTGGTAGATAGACTGGGTATGGGGTGGAGGCTGGTAGATAGACTGGGTATGGGGTGGAGGCTGGTAGATACTGGGTATGGGGTGGAGGCTGGCAGTACTGGGTATGGGGTGGAGGCTGGTAGATAGACTGGGTATGGGGTGGAGGCTGGTAGATAGACTGGGTATGGGGTGGAGGCTGGTAGATAGACTGGGTATGGGGTGGAGGCTGGTAGATAGACTGGGTATGGGGTGGAGGCTGGTAGATAGACTGGGTATGGGGGTGGAGGCTGGTAGATAGACTGGGTATGGGGTGGAGGCTGGTAGATAGACTGGGTATGGGGTGGAGGCTGGTAGATAGACTGGGTATGGGGTGGAGGCTGGTAGATAGACTGGGTATGGGGTGGAGGCTGGTAGATAGACTGGGTATGGGGTGGAGGCTGGTAGATAGACTGGGTATGGGGTGGAGGCTGGTAGATAGTCTGGGTATGGGGTGGAGGCTGGTAGATAGACTGGGTATGGGGTGGAGGCTGGTAGATAGACTGGGTATGGGGTGGAGGCTGGTAGATAGACTGGGTATGGGGTGGAGGCTGGTAGATAGACTGGGTATGGGGTGGAGGCTGGTAGATAGACTGGGTATGGGGTGGAGGCTGGTAGATAGACTGGGTATGGGGTGGAGGCTGGTAGATAGACTGGGTATGGGGTGGAGGCTGGTAGATAGACTGGGTATGGGGTGGAGGCTGGTAGATAGACTGGGTATGGGGTGGAGGCTGGTAGATAGTCTGGGTATGGGGTGGAGGCTGGTAGATAGACTGGGTATGGGGTGGAGGCTGGTAGATAGACTGGGTATGGGGTGGAGGCTGGTAGATAGACTGGGTATGGGGTGGAGGCTGGTAGATAGACTGGGTATGGGGTGGAGGCTGGTGGATAGACTGGGTATGGGGTGGAGGCTGGTAGATAGACTGGGTATGGGGTGGAGGCTGGTAGATAGACTGGGTATGGGGTGGAGGCTGGTGGATAGACTGGGTATGGGGTGGAGGCTGGTAGATAGACTGGGTATGGGGTGGAGGCTGGTAGATAGACTGGGTATGGGGTGGAGGCTGGTAGATAGACTGGGTATGGGGTGGAGGCTGGTAGATAGACTGGGTATGGGGTGGAGGCTGGTAGATAGACTGGGTATGGGGTGGAGGCTGGTAGATAGACTGGGTATGGGGTGGAGGCTGGTAGATAGACTGGGTATGGGGTGGAGGCTGGTAGATAGACTGGGTATGGGGTGGAGGCTGGTAGATAGACTGGGTATGGGGTGGAGGCTGGTAGATAGACTGGGTATGGGGTGGAGGCTGGTAGATAGACTGGGTATGGGGTGGAGGCTGGTAGATAGACTGGGTATGGGGTGGAGGCTGGGGTGGAGGCTGATAGATAGACTGGGTATGGGGTGGAGGCTGGTAGATAGTCTGGGTATGGGGTGGAGGCTGGTAGATAGACTGGGTATGGGGTGGAGGCTGGTAGATAGACTGGGTATGGGGTGGAGGCTGGTAGATAGACTGGGTATGGGGTGGAGGCTGGTAGATAGACTGGGTATGGGGTGGAGGCTGGTAGATAGACTGGGTATGGGGTGGAGGCTGGTAGATAGACTGGGTATGGGGTGGAGGCTGGTAGATAGACTGGGTATGGGGTGGAGGCTGGTAGATAGACTGGGTATGGGGTGGAGGCTGGTAGATAGACTGGGTATGGGGTGGAGGCTGGTAGATAGACTGGGTATGGGGTGGAGGCTGGTAGATAGTCTGGGTATGGGGTGGAGGGGTAGATAGAGGCTGGCTGGTAGATAGACTGGGTATGGGGTGGAGGCTGGTAGATAGACTGGGTATGGGGTGGAGGCTGGTAGATAGACTGGGTATGGGGTGGAGGCTGGTAGATAGACTGGGTATGGGGTGGAGGCTGGTAGATAGACTGGGTATGGGGTGGAGGCTGGTAGATAGACTGGGTATGGGGTGGAGGCTGGTAGATAGACTGGGTATGGGGTGTCTGGGTAGACTGGGGTGGAGGCTGGTAGATAGACTGGGTATGGGGTGGAGGCTGGTAGATAGACTGGGTATGGGGTGGAGGCTGGTAGATAGACTGGGTATGGGGTGGAGGCTGGTAGATAGACTGGGTATGGGGTGGAGGCTGGTAGATAGACTGGGTATGGGGTGGAGGCTGGTAGATAGACTGGGTATGGGGTGGAGGCTGGTAGATAGACTGGGTATGGGGTGGAGGCTGGTAGATAGACTGGGTATGGGGTGGAGGCTGGTAGATAGACTGGGTATGGGGTGGAGGCTGGTAGATAGACTGGGTATGGGGTGGAGGCTGGTAGATAGACTGGGTATGGGGTGGAGGCTGGTAGATAGACTGGGTATGGGGTGGAGGCTGGTAGATAGACTGGGTATGGGGTGGAGGCTGGTAGATAGACTGGGTATGGGGTGGAGGCTGGTAGATAGACTGGGTATGGGGTGGAGGCTGGTAGATAGACTGGGTATAGAGGCTGGGTGGGTATGGGGTGGAGGCTGGTAGATAGACTGGGTATGGGGTGGAGGCTGGTAGATAGACTGGGTATGGGGTGGAGGCTGGTAGATAGACTGGGTATGGGGTGGAGGCTGGTAGATAGACTGGGTATGGGGTGGAGGCTGGTAGATAGACTGGGTATGGGGTGGAGGCTGGTAGATAGACTGGGTATGGGGTGGAGGCTGGTAGATAGACTGGGTATGGGGTGGAGGCTGGTAGATAGACTGGGTATGGGGTGGAGGCTGGTAGATAGACTGGGTGGGTATGGGGTGGAGGCTGGTAGATAGACTGGGTATGGGGTGGAGGCTGGTAGATAGACTGGGTATGGGGTGGAGGCTGGTAGATAGACTGGGTATGGGGTGGAGGCTGTAGATAGATAGTGGAGGCTGGGTAGACTGGGTGGAGGCTGGTAGATAGACTGGGTATGGGGGTGGAGGCTGGTAGATAGACTGGGTATGGGGTGGAGGCTGGTAGATAGACTGGGTATGGGGTGGAGGCTGGTAGATAGACTGGGTATGGGGTGGAGGCTGGTAGATAGACTGGGTATGGGGTGGAGGCTGGTAGATAGACTGGGTATGGGGTGGAGGCTGGTAGATAGACTGGGTATGGGGTGGAGGCTGGTAGATAGACTGGGTATGGGGTGGAGGCTGGTAGATAGACTGGGTATGGGGTGGAGGCTGGTAGATAGACTGGGTATGGGGTGGAGGCTGGTAGATAGACTGGGTATGGGGTGGAGGCTGGTAGATAGACTGGGTATGGGGTGGAGGCTGGTAGATAGTCTGGGTATGGGGTGGAGGCTGGGATAGACTATGGGGTGGAGGCTGGTAGATAGACTGGGTATGGGGTGGAGGCTGGTAGATAGACTGGGTATGGGGTGGGGTGGAGGCTGGGGTGGAGGCTGATGGAAGACTGGGTATGGGGTGGAGGCTGGTAGATAGACTGGGTATGGGGTGGAGGCTGGTAGATAGACTGGGTATGGGGTGGAGGCTGGTAGATAGACTGGGTATGGGGTGGAGGCTGGTAGATAGACTGGGTATGGGGTGGAGGCTGGTAGATAGACTGGGTATGGGGTGGAGGCTGGTAGATAGACTGGGTATGGGGTGGAGGCTGGTAGATAGACTGGGTATGGGTGGAGGCTGGTAGATAGACTGGGTATGGGGTGGAGGCTGGTAGATAGACTGGGTATGGGGTGGAGGCTGGTAGATAGACTGGGTATGGGGTGGAGGCTGGTAGATAGACTGGGTATGGGGTGGAGGCTGGTAGATAGACTGGGTATGGGGTGGAGGCTGGTAGATAGACTGGGTATGGGGTGGAGGCTGGTAGATAGACTGGGTATGGGGTGGAGGCTGGAGGCTGGGTATGGGGTGGAGGCTGGTAGAGACTGGGTATGGGGTGGAGGCTGGTAGATAGACTGGGTATGGGGTGGAGGCTGGTAGATAGACTGGGGGTATAGATAGCCTGGGTATGGGGTGGAGGCTGGTAGATAGACTGGGTATGGGGTGGAGGCTGGTAGATAGACTGGGTATGGGGTGGAGGCTGGTAGATAGACTGGGTATGGGGTGGAGGCTGGTAGATAGACTGGGTATGGGGTGGAGGCTGGTAGATAGACTGGGTATGGGGTGGAGGCTGGTAGATAGACTGGGTATGGGGTGGAGGCTGGTAGATAGACTGGGTATGGGGTGGAGGCTGGTAGATAGACTGGGTGGTAGATAGACTGGGTATGGGGTGGAGGCTGGTAGATAGACTGGGTATGGGGTGGAGGCTGGTAGATAGACTGGGTATGGGGTGGAGGCTGGTAGATAGACTGGGTATGGGGTGGAGGCTGGTAGATAGACTGGGTATGGGGTGGAGGCTGGTAGATAGACTGGGTATGGGGTGGAGGCTGGTAGATAGACTGGGTATGGGGTGGAGGCTGGTAGATAGACTGGGTATGGGGTGGAGGCTGGTAGATAGTCTGTATGGGGTGGAGGCTGGTAGATAGTCTGGGTATGGGGTGGAGGCTGGTAGATAGACTGGGTATGGGGTGGAGGCTGGTAGATAGACTGGGTATGGGGTGGAGGCTGGTAGATAGACTGGGTATGGGGTGGAGGCTGGTAGATAGACTGGGTATGGGGTGGAGGCTGGTAGATAGACTGGGTATGGGGTGGAGGCTGGTAGATAGACTGGGTATGGGGTGGAGGCTGGTAGATAGACTGGGTATGGGGTGGGAGATAGACTGGGTATGGGGTGGAGGCTGGTAGATAGACTGGGTATGGGGTGGAGGCTGGTAGATAGACTGGGTATGGGGTGGAGGCTGGTAGATAGACTGGGTATGGGGCTGGAGATAGACTGGGTATGGGGTGGAGGCTGGTAGATAGACTGGGTATGGGGTGGAGGCTGGTAGATATTCTGGGTATGGGGTGGAGGCTGGTAGATAGACTGGGTATGGGGTGGAGGCTGGTAGATAGACTGGGTATGGGGTGGAGGCTGGTAGATAGACTGGGTATGGGGTGGAGGCTGGTAGATAGACTGGGTATGGGTAGATAGACTGGAGGGGTGAGGCTGGTAGATAGACTGGGTATGGGGTGGAGGCTGGTAGATAGACTGGGTATGGGGTGGAGGCTGGTAGATAGACTGGGTATGGGGTGGAGGCTGGTAGATAGACTGGGTATGGGGTGGAGGCTGGTAGATAGACTGGGTATGGGGTGGGCTGGTAGATAGACTGGGTATGGGGTGGCTGGTAGATAGACTGGGTATGGGGTGGAGGCTGGTAGATAGACTGGGTATGGGGTGGAGGCTGGTAGATAGACTGGGTATGGGGTGGAGGCTGGTAGATAGACTGGGTATGGGGTGGAGGCTGGTAGATAGACTGGGTATGGGGTGGAGGCTGGTAGATAGACTGGGTATGGGGTGGAGGCTGGTAGATAGACTGGGTATGGGGTGGAGGCTGGTAGATAGACTGGGTATGGGGTGGAGGCTGGTAGATAGACTGGGTATGGGGTGGAGGCTGGTAGATAGACTGGGTATGGGGTGGAGGCTGGTAGACTGGGTATGGGGTGGAGGCTGGTAGATAGACTGGGGGTGGAGGCTGGTAGATAGACTGGGTATGGGGTGGAGGCTGGTAGATAGACTGGGTATGGGGTGGAGGCTGGTAGATAGACTGGGTATGGGGTGGAGGCTGGTAGATAGACTGGGTATGGGGTGGAGGCTGGTAGATAGACTGGGTATGGGGTGGAGGCTGGTAGATAGACTGGGTATGGGGTGGAGGCTGGTAGATAGACTGGGTATGGGGTGGAGGCTGGTAGATAGACTGGGTATGGGGAGGCTGGTGATAGACTGGGTATGGGGTGGAGGCTGGTAGATAGACTGGGTATGGGGTGGAGGCTGGTAGATAGACTGGGTATGGGGTGGAGGTATGGGGTGGAGGCTAGATAGACTGGGTATGGGGTGGAGGCTGGTAGATAGACTGGGTATGGGGTGGAGGCTGGTAGATAGACTGGGTATGGGGTGGAGGCTGGTAGATAGACTGGGTATGGGGTGGAGGCTGGTAGATAGACTGGGTATGGGGTGGAGGCTGGTAGATAGACTGGGTATGGGGTGGGGTGGAGGCTGGTGGAGATAGACTGGGTATGGGGTGGAGGCTGGTAGATAGACTGGGTATGGGGTGGAGGCTGGTAGATAGACTGGGTATGGGGTGGAGGCTGGTAGATAGACTGGGTATGGGGTGGAGGCTGGTAGATAGACTGGGTATGGGGTGGAGGCTGGTAGATAGACTGGGTATGGGGTGGAGGCTGGTAGATAGACTGGGTATGGGGTGGAGGCTGGTAGATAGACTGGGTATGGGGTGGAGGCTGGTAGATAGACTGGGTATGGGGTGGAGGCTGGTAGATAGACTGGGTATGGGGTGGAGGCTGGTAGATAGACTGGGTATGGGGTGGAGGCTGGTAGATAGACTGGGTATGGGGTGGAGGCTGGTAGATAGACTGGGTATGGGGTGGAGGCTGGTAGATAGACTGGGTATGGGGTGGAGGCTGGTAGATAGACTGGGTATGGGGTGGAGGCTGGTAGATAGACTGGGTATGGGGTGGAGGCTGGTAGATAGACTGGGTATGGGGTGGAGGCTGGTAGATAGACTGGGTATGGGGTGGAGGCTGGTAGATAGACTGGGTATGGGGTGGAGGCTGGTAGATAGACTGGGTATGGGGTGGAGGCTGGTAGATAGACTGGGTATGGGGTGGAGGCTGGTAGATAGACTGGGTATGGGGTGGAGGCTGGTAGATAGACTGGGTATGGGGTGGAGGCTGGTAGATAGACTGGGTATGGGGTGGAGGCTGGTAGATAGACTGGGTATGGGGTGGAGGCTGGTAGATAGACTGGGTATGGGGTGGAGGCTGGTAGATAGACTGGGTATGGGGTGGAGGCTGGTAGATAGACTGGGTATGGGGTGGAGGCTGGTAGATAGTCTGGGTATGGGGTGGAGGCTGGTAGATAGTCTGGGTATGGGGTGGAGGCTGGTAGATAGACTGGGTATGGGGTGGAGGCTGGTAGATAGACTGGGTATGTAGGGTGGAGGCTGGTAGATAGACTGGGTATGGGGTGGAGGCTGGTAGGACTGGGTATGGGGTGGAGGCTGGTAGATAGACTGGGTATGGGGTGGAGGCTGGTAGATAGACTGGGTATGGGGTGGAGGCTGGTAGATAGACTGGGTATGGGGTGGAGGCTGGTAGATAGACTGGGTATGGGGTGGAGGCTGGTAGATAGACTGGGTATGGGGTGGAGGCTGGTAGATAGACTGGGTATGGGGTGGAGGCTGGTAGATAGACTGGGTATGGGGTGGAGGCTGGTAGATAGACTGGGTATGGGGTGGAGGCTGGTAGATAGACTGGGTATGGGGTGGAGGCTGGTAGATAGACTGGGTATGGGGTGGAGGCTGGTAGATAGACTGGGTATGGGGTGGAGGCTGGTAGATAGTCTGGGTATGGGGTGGAGGCTGGTAGATAGACTGGGTATGGGGTGGAGGCTGGTAGATAGACTGGGTATGGGGTGGAGGCTGGTAGATAGACTGGGTATGGGGTGGAGGCTGGTAGATAGACTGGGTATGGGGTGGAGGCTGGTAGATAGACTGGGTATGGGGTGGAGGCTGGTAGATAGACTGGGTATGGGGTGGAGGCTGGTAGATAGACTGGGTATGGGGTGGAGGCTGGTAGATAGACTGGGTATGGGGTGGAGGCTGGTAGATAGACTGGGTATGGGGTGGAGGCTGGTAGATAGACTGGGTATGGGGTGGAGGCTGGTAGTGAAAGAGCTGGTAGATAGTCTGGGTATGGGGTGGAGGCTGGTAGATAGACTGGGTATGGGGTGGAGGCTGGTAGATAGACTGGGTATGGGGTGGAGGCTGGTAGATAGACTGGGTATGGGGTGGAGGCTGGTAGATAGACTGGGTATGGGGTGGAGGCTGGTAGATAGACTGGGTATGGGGTGGAGGCTGGTAGATAGACTGGGTATGGGGTGGAGGCTGGTAGATAGACTGGGTATGGGGTGGAGGCTGGTAGATAGACTGGGTATGGGGTGGAGGCTGGTAGATAGACTGGGTATGGGGTGGAGGCTGGTAGATAGTCTGGGTATGGGGTGGAGGCTGGTAGATAGACTGGGTATGGGGTGGAGGCTGGTAGATAGACTGGGTATGGGGTGGAGGCTGGTAGATAGACTGGGTATGGGGTGGAGGCTGGTAGATAGACTGGGTATGGGGTGGAGGCTGGTAGATAGACTGGGTATGGGGTGGAGGCTGGTAGATAGACTGGGTATGGGGTGGAGGCTGGTAGATAGACTGGGTATGGGGTGGAGGCTGGTAGATAGACTGGGTATGGGGTGGAGGCTGGTAGATAGACTGGGTATGGGGTGGAGGCTGGTAGATAGACTGGGTATGGGGTGGAGGCTGGTAGATAGACTGGGTATGGGGTGGAGGCTGGTAGATAGACTGGGTATGGGGTGGAGGCTGGTAGATAGACTGGGTATGGGGTGGAGGCTGGTAGATAGACTGGGTATGGGGTGGAGGCTGGTAGATAGACTGGGTATGGGGTGGAGGCTGGTAGATAGACTGGGTATGGGGGGTGGAGGCTGGTAGATAGACTGGGTATGGGGTGGAGGCTGGTAGATAGACTGGGTATGGGGTGGAGGCTGGGATAGACTGGGTATGGGGTGGAGGCTGGTAGATAGACTGGGTATGGGGTGGAGGCTGGTAGATAGACTGGGTATGGGGTGGAGGCTGGTAGATAGACTGGGTATGGGGTGGAGGCTGGTAGATAGACTGGGTATGGGGTGGAGGCTGGTAGATAGACTGGGTATGGGGTGGAGGCTGGTAGATAGACTGGGTATGGGGTGGAGGCTGGTAGATAGACTGGGTATGGGGTGGAGGCTGGTAGATAGACTGGGTATGGGGTGGAGGCTGGTAGATAGACTGGGTATGGGGTGGAGGCTGGTAGATAGACTGGGTATGGGGTGGAGGCTGGTAGATAGACTGGGTATGGGGTGGAGGCTGGTAGATAGACTGGGTATGGGGTGGAGGCTGGTAGATAGACTGGGTATGGGGTGGAGGCTGGTAGATAGACTGGGTATGGGGTGGAGGCTGGTAGATAGACTGGGTATGGGGTGGAGGCTGGTAGATAGACTGGGTATGGGGTGGAGGCTGGTAGATAGACTGGGTATGGGGTGGAGGCTGGTAGATAGACTGGGTATGGGGTGGAGGCTGGTAGATAGACTGGGTATGGGGTGGAGGCTGGTAGATAGACTGGGTATGGGGTGGAGGCTGGTAGATAGACTGGGTATGGGGTGGAGGCTGGTAGATAGACTGGGTATGGGGTGGAGGCTAGACTGGGTATGGGGTGGAGGCTGGTAGATAGACTGGGTATGGGGTGGAGGCTGGTAGATAGTCTGGGTATGGGGTGGATAGGCTGGTAGGGTAGGCTGGGTATGGGGTGGTGGAGGCTGGTAGATAGACTGGGTATGGGGTGGAGGCTGGTAGATAGACTGGGTATGGGGTGGAGGCTGGTAGATAGACTGGGTCATAATGGGGTGGAGGCTGGTAGATAGACTGGGTATGGGGTGGAGGCTGGTAGATAGTCTGGGTATGGGGTGGAGGCTGGTAGATAGACTGGGTATGGGGTGGAGGCTGGTAGATAGACTGGGTATGGGGTGGAGGCTGGTAGATAGACTGGGTATGGGGTGGAGGCTGGTAGATAGACTGGGTATGGGGTGGAGGCTGGTAGATAGTCTGGGTATGGGGTGGAGGCTGGTAGATAGACTGGGTATGGGGTGGAGGCTGGTAGATAAACTGGGTATGGGGTGGAGGCTGGTAGATAGACTGGGTATGGGGTGGAGGCTGGTAGATAGACTGGGTATGGGGTGGAGGCTGGTAGATAGACTGGGTATGGGGTGGAGGCTGGTAGATAGACTGGGTATGGGGTGGAGGCTGGTAGATAGACTGGGTATGGGGTGGAGGCTGGTAGATAGACTGGGTATGGGGTGGAGGCTGGTAGATAGTCTGGGTATGGGGTGGAGGCTGGTAGATAGACTGGGTATGGGGTGGAGGCTGGTAGATAGACTGGGTATGGGGTGGAGGCTGGTAGATGGGCTGGGTATGGGGTGGAGGCTGGTAGACTGGGCAAATGGGGTGGAGGCTGGTAGATAGACTGGGTATGGGGTGGAGGCTGGTAGATAGACTGGGTATGGGGTGGAGGCTGGTAGATAGACTGGGTATGGGGTGGAGGCTGGTAGATAGACTGGGTATGGGGTGGAGGCTGGTAGATAGTCTGGGTATGGGGTGGAGGCTGGTAGATAGACTGGGTATGGGGCTGGAGGCTGGTATGGGGTGGAGGCTGGGTACTGGGGGGTGGAGGCTGGTAGATAGACTGGGTATGGGGTGGAGGCTGGTAGATAGACTGGGTATGGGGTGGAGGCTGGTAGATAGACTGGGTATGGGGTGGAGGCTGGTAGATAGACTGGGTATGGGGTGGAGGCTGGTAGATAGACTGGGTATGGGGTGGAGGCTGGTAGATAGACTGGGTATGGGGTGGAGGCTGGTAGATAGACTGGGTATGGGGTGGAGGCTGGTAGATAGACTGGGTATGGGGTGGAGGCTGGTAGATAGTCTGGGTATGGGGTGGAGGCTGGTAGATAGTCTGGGTATGGGGTGGAGGCTGGTAGATAGACTGGGTATGGGGTGGAGGCTGGTAGATAGACTGGGTATGGGGTGGAGGCTGGTAGATAGTCTGGGTATGGGGTGGAGGCTGGTAGAGATATGGGGTGGAGGCTGGGTACTGGGTATGGGGTGGAGGCTGGTAGATAGACTGGGTATGGGGTGGAGGCTGGTAGATAGACTGGGTATGGGGTGGAGGCTGGTAGATAGACTGGGTATGGGGTGGAGGCTGTAAATAGATAGACTGGGTATGGGGTGGAGGCTGGTAGATAGACTGGGTATGGGGTGGAGGCTGGTAGATAGTCTGGGTATGGGGTGGAGGCTGGTAGATAGACTGGGTATGGGGTGGAGGCTGGTAGATAGACTGGGTATGGGGTGGAGGCTGGTAGATAGACTGGGTATGGGGTGGAGGCTGGTAGATAGACTGGGTATGGGGCTGGAGGCTGGTATAGGGTGTAGAGCTGATAGACTGGGTATGGGGTGGAGGCTGGTAGATAGACTGGGTATGGGGTGGAGGCTGGTAGATAGACTGGGTATGGGGTGGAGGCTGGTAGATAGACTGGGTATGGGGTGGAGGCTGGTAGATAGACTGGGTATGGGGTGGAGGCTGGTAGATAGACTGGGTATGGGGTGGAGGCTGGTAGATAGTCTGGGTATGGGGGTGGAGGCTGGTAGATAGACTGGGTATGGGGTGGAGGCTGGTAGATAGACTGGGTATGGGGTGGAGGCTGGTAGATAGACTGGGTATGGGGTGGAGGCTGGTAGATAGACTGGGTATGGGGTGGAGGCTGGTAGATAGACTGGGTATGGGGTGGAGGCTGGTAGATAGACTGGGTATGGGGTGGAGGCTGGTAGATAGACTGGGTATGGGGTGGAGGCTGGTAGATAGACTGGGTATGGGGTGGAGGCTGGTAGACTGGGTATGGGGTGGAGGCTGGTAGATAGTCTGGGTATGGGGTGGAGGCTGGTAGATAGACTGGGTATGGGGGTGGAGGCTGGTAGATAGACTGGGTATGGGGTGGAGGCTGGTAGATAGACTGGGTATGGGGTGGAGGCTGGTAGATAGACTGGGTATGGGGTGGAGGCTGGTAGATAGTCTGGGTATGGGGTGGAGGCTGGTAGATAGACTGGGTATGGGGTGGAGGCTGGTAGATAGACTGGGTATGGGGTGGAGGCTGGTAGATAGACTGGGTATGGGGTGGAGGCTGGTAGATAGACTGGGTATGGGGTGGAGGCTGGTAGATAGTCTGGGTATGGGGTAGAGGCTGGTAGATAGTCTGGGTATGGGGTGGAGGCTGGTAGATAGACTGGGTATGGGGTGGAGGCTGGTAGATAGACTGGGTATGGGGTGGAGGCTACAGATAGACTGGGTATGGGGTGGAGGCTGGTGGATAGACTGGGTATGGGGTGGAGGCTGGTGGATAGTCTGGGTATGGGGTGGAGGCTGGTAGATAGCCTGGGTATGGGGTGGAGGCTGGTAGATAGACTGGGTATGGGGTGGAGGCTGGTGGATAGACTGGGTATGGGGTGGAGGCTGGTGGATAGACTGGGTATGGGGTGGAGGCTGGTGGTAGCCTGGGTATGGGGTAGAGGCTGGGTATGGGGTGGAGGCTGGTAGGTAGCCTGGGTATGGGGTGGAGGCTGGTAGATAGACTGGGTATGGGGTGGAGGCTGGTAGATAGACTGGGTATGGGGTGGAGGCTGGTAGATAGACTGGGTATGGGGTGGAGGCTGGTGGATAGACTGGGTATGGGGTGGAGGCTGGTAGATAGACTGGGTATGGGGTGGAGGCTGGTGGATAGACTGGGTATGGGGTGGAGACTGGTGGATAGACTGGGTATGGGGTGGAGGCTGGTGGATAGACTGGGTATGGGGTGGAGGCTGGTGGATAGACTGGGTATGGGGTGGAGGCTGGTAGGTAGCCTGGGTATGGGGGTGGAGGCTGGTAGATAGACTGGGTATGGGGTGGAGGCTGGTAGATAGACTGGGTATGGGGTGGAGGATGGTAGGTAGACTGGGTATGGGTGGAGGCTGGTAGATAGACTGGGTATGGGGTGGAGGCTGGTAGATAGACTGGGTATGGGGTGGAGGCTGGAGATAGACTGGGTATGGGGTGGAGGCTGGTAGGATAGCCTGGGTATGGGGTGGAGGCTGGTAGATAGACTGGGTATGGGGGGTGGAGGCTGGTAGATAGACTGGGTATGGGGTGGAGGCTGGTAGATAGACTGGGTATGGGGTGGAGGCTGGTAGATAGACTGGGTATGGGGTGGAGGCTGGTAGATAGACTGGGTATGGGGTGGAGGCTGGTAGATAGACTGGGTATGGGGTGAGGCTGGTAGATAGTCTGGGTATGGGGTAGAGGCTGGTAGATAGACTGGGTATGGGGTGGAGGCTGGTAGATAGACTGGGTATGGGGTGGAGGCTGGTAGATAGACTGGGTATGGGGTGGAGGCTGGTAGATAGTCTGGTAAGGGGGTGGAGGCTGGTAGATAGTCTGGGTATGGGGTGGAGGCTGGTAGATAGACTGGGTATGGGGTGGAGGCTGGTAGATAGACTGGGTATGGGGTGGAGGCTGGTAGATAGACTGGGTATGGGGTGGAGGCTGGTAGATAGACTGGGTATGGGGGTGGAGGCTGGTAGATAGTCTGGGTATGGGTTGGGGTAGAGGCTGGTAGATAGTCTGGGTATGGGGTGGAGGCTGGTAGATAGACTGGGTATGGGGTGGAGGCTGGTAGATAGACTGGGTATGGGGTGGAGGCTGGTAGATAGACTGGGTATGGGGTGGAGGCTGGTAGATAGACTGGGTATGGGGTGGAGGCTGGTGGATAGACTGGGTATGGGGTGGAGGCTGGTAGATAGACTGGGTATGGGGTGGAAGCTGGTGGATAGACTGGGTATGGGGTGGAGGCTGGTGGATAGACTGGGTATGGGGTGGAGGCTGGTAGATAGCCTGGGTATGGGGTGGAGGCTGGTAGATAGACTGGGTATGGGGTGGAGGCTGGTAGATAGACTGGGTATGGGGTGGAGGCTGGTGGATAGACTGGGTATGGGGTGGAGGCTGGTGGATAGTCTGGGTATGGGGTGGAGGCTGGTAGATAGACTGGGTATGGGGGTGGAGGCTGGTAGATAGACTGGGTATGGGGTGGAGGCTGGTAGATAGACTGGGTATGGGGTGGAGGCTGGTAGATAGACTGGGTATGGGGTGGAGGCTGGTGGATAGACTGGGTATGGGGTGGAGGCTGGTAGATAGACTGGGTATGGGGTGGAGGCTGGTAGATAGACTGGGTATGGGGTGGAGACTGGTGGATAGACTGGGTATGGGGCTGGAGGCTGGTGGGGTGGAGGCTGGGTAGTCTGGGGTGGAGGCTGGTAGATAGACTGGGTATGGGGTGGAGGCTGGTAGATAGCCTGGGTATGGGGTGGAGGCTGGTAGATAGACTGGGTATGGGATGGAGGCTGGTAGATAGACTGGTATGGGGTGGAGGATGGTAGGTAGACTGGGTATGGGGTGGAGGCTGGTAGATAGACTGGGTATGGGGTGGAGGCTGGTAGATAGACTGGGTATGGGGTGGAGGCTGGTAGATAGACTGGGTATGGGGTGGAGGCTGGTAGATAGACTGGGTATGGGTGGAGGCTGGTAGATAGACTGGGTATGGGGTGGAGGCTGGTGGATAGACTGGGTATGGGGTGGACTGGTGGATAGACTGGGTATGGGGTGGAGGCTGGTGGATAGACTGGGTATGGGGTGGAGGCTGGTGGATAGACTGGGTATGGGGTGGAGGCTGGTAGGTAGCCTGGGTATGGGGTGGGCTGGTGGAGGCTGGGGGTGGAGAGCTGGTGGATAGACTGGGTATGGGGTGGAGGCTGGTAGATAGACTGGGTATGGGGTGGAGGCTGGTAGGTAGACTGGGTATGGGGTGGAGGCTGGTAGATAGACTGGGTATGGGGTGGAGGCTGGTAGATAGACTGGGTATGGGGTGGAGGCTGGTAGATAGTCTGGGTATGGGGTGGAGGCTGGTAGATAGACTGGGTATGGGGTGGAGGCTGGTGGATAGACTGGGTATGGGGTGGAGGCTGGTGGATAGACTGGGTATGGGGTGGAGGCTGGTGGATAGACTGGGTATGGGGTGGAGGCTGGTGGATAGACTGGGTATGGGGTGGAGGCTGGTAGGTAGACCTGGGTATGGGGGTGGAGGCTGGTAGATAGACTGGGTATGGGGGTGAGGCTGGTAGATAGACTGGGTATGGGGTGGAGGATGGTAGATAGACTGGGTATGGGGTGGAGGCTGGTAGATAGACTGGGTATGGGGTGGAGGCTGGTGGATAGACTGGGTATGGGGTGGAGGCTGGTAGATAGACTGGGTATGGGGTGGAGGCTGGTAGATAGTCTGGGTATGGGGTGGAGGCTGGTGGTAGACTGGGTATGGGGTGGAGGCTGGTAGATAGACTGGGTATGGGGTGGAGGCTGGTAGATAGACTGGGTATGGGGTGGAGGCTGGTAGATAGACTGGGTATGGGGTGGAGGCTGGTAGATAGACTGGGTATGGGGTGGAGGCTGGTAGATAGACTGGGTATGGGGTGGAGGCTGGTAGATAGTCTGGGTATGGGGTGGAGGCTGGTAGATAGACTGGGTATGGGGTGGAGGCTGGTAGATAGACTGGGTATGGGGTGGAGGCTGGTAGATAGACTGGGTATGGAGGTGGAGGCAGGTAGATAGACTGGGTATGGGGTGGAGGCTGGTAGATAGTCTGGGTATAGGGGGCTGGTAGAGGCTGGTGGAAGATAGTCTGGGTATGGGGTGGAGGCTGGTAGATAGTCTGGGTATGGGGTGGAGGCTGGTAGATAGACTGGGTATGGGGTGGAGGCTGGTAGATAGACTGGGTATGGGGTGGAGGCTGGTAGATAGACTGGGTATGGGGTGGAGGCTGGTAGATAGTCTGGGTATGGGGGGTGGAGGCTGGTAGATAGACTGGGTATGGGGTGGAGGCTGGTAGATAGACTGGGTATGGGGTGGAGGCTGGTAGATAGACTGGGTATGGGGTGGAGGCTGGTAGATAGACTGGGTATGGGGTGGAGGCTGGTAGATAGACTGGGTATGGGGTGGAGGCTGGTAGATAGACTGGGTATGGGGTGGAGGCTGGTAGATAGACTGGGTATGGGGTGGAGGCTGGTAGATAGACTGGGTATGGGGTGGAGGCTGGTAGATAGACTGGGTATGGGGGTGGAGGCTGGTAGATAGACTGGGTATGGGGTGGAGGCTGGTAGATAGACTGGGTATGGGGTGGAGGCTGGTAGATAGACTGGGTATGAGGTGGAGGCTGGTAGATAGACTGGGTATGGGGTGGAGGCTGGTAGATAGACTGGGTATGGGGTGGAGGCTGGTAGATAGACTGGGTATGGGGGTGGAGGCTGGTAGATAGTCTGGGTATGGGGTGGAGGCTGGTAGATAGACTGGGTATGGGGTGGAGGCTGGTAGATAGACTGGGTATGGGGTGGAGGCTGGTAGATAGACTGGGTATGGGGTGGAGGCTGGTAGATAGACTGGGTATGGGGTGGAGGCTGGTAGATAGACTGGGTATGGGGTGGAGGCTGGTAGATAGACTGGGTATGGGGGTGGAGGCTGGTAGATAGACTGGGTATGGGGTGGAGGCTGGTAGATAGTCTGGGCGGGGGGGTGGAGATAGCTGGTAGAGCTGGTAGATAGTCTGGGTATGGGGTGGAGGCTGGTAGATAGACTGGGTATGGGGTGGAGGCTGGTAGATAGACTGGGTATGGGGTGGAGGCTGGTAGATAGACTGGGTATGGGGTGGAGGCTGGTAGATAGTCTGGGTATGGGGTGGAGGCTGGTAGATAGACTGGGTATGGGGTGGAGGCTGGTAGATAGACTGGGTATGGGGTGGAGGCTGGTAGATAGACTGGGTATGGGGTGGAGGCTGGTAGATAGACTGGGTATGGGGTGGAGGCTGGTAGATAGACTGGGTATGGGGTGGAGGCTGGTAGATAGACTGGGTATGGGGTGGAGGCTGGTAGATAGACTGGGTATGGGGTGGAGGCTGGTAGATAGACTGGGTATGGGGTGGAGGCTGGTAGATAGACTGGGTATGGGGTGGAGGCTGGTAGATAGACTGGGTATGGGGTGGAGGCTGGTAGATAGTCTGGGTATGGGGTGGAGGCTGGTAGATAGACTGGGTATGGGGTGGAGGCTGGTAGATAGACTGGGTATGGGGGGTGGAGATAGCTGGGTATGGGTGGAGGCTGGTAGATAGACTGGGTATGGGGTGGAGGCTGGTAGATAGACTGGGTATGGGGTGGAGGCTGGTAGATAGACTGGGTATGGGGTGGAGGCTGGTAGATAGACTGGGTATGGGGTGGAGGCTGGTAGATAGACTGGGTATGGGGTGGAGGCTGGTAGATAGACTGGGTATGGGGTGGAGGCTGGTAGATAGACTGGGTATGGGGTGGAGGCTGGTAGATAGACTGGGTATGGGGTGGAGGCTGGTAGATAGACTGGGTATGGGGTGGAGGCTGGTAGATAGTCTGGGTATGGGGTGGAGGCTGGTAGAGTCTGGTAGACTGTGATACTGGGTATGGGGTGGAGGCTGGTAGATAGACTGGGTATGGGGTGGAGGCTGGTAGATAGACTGGGTATGGGGTGGAGGCTGGTAGATAGTCTGGGTATGGGGTAGAGGCTGGTAGATAGACTGGGTATGGGGTGGAGGCTGGTAGATAGACTGGGTATGGGGTGGAGGCTGGTAGATAGTCTGGGTATGGGGGTGGAGGCTGGTAGATATTCTGGGTATGGGGTGGAGGCTGGTAGATAGACTGGGTATGGGGTGGAGGCTGGTAGATAGACTGGGTATGGGGTGGAGGCTGGTAGATAGACTGGGTATGGGGTGGAGGCTGGTAGATAGACTGGGTATGGGGTGGAGGCTGGTAGATAGACTGGGTATGGGGTGGAGGCTGGTAGATAGACTGGGTATGGGGTGGAGGCTGGTAGATAGACTGGGTATGGGGGGGGGTGGAGGCTGGTAGATAGTCTGGGTATGGGGTGGAGGCTGGTAGATAGACTGGATATGGGGTGGAGGCTGGTAGATAGACTGGGTATGGGGTGGAGGCTGGTAGATAGACTGGGTATGGGGTGGAGGCTGGTAGATAGACTGGGTATGGGGTGGAGGCTGGTAGATAGTCTGGGTATGGGGTGGAGGCTGGTAGATAGACTGGGTATAGGGTGGAGGCTGGTAGATAGACTGGGTATGGGGGTGGAGGCTGGTGGATAGACTGGGTATGGGGTGGAGGCTGGTAGATAGACTGGGTATGGGGTGGAGGCTGGTAGATAGACTGGGTATGGGGTGGAGGCTTGTGTTGTGGTACCTACCAATATTTCCTCCCACTTCATACATGGCACAGTCCAGGTATGATCCCAAATCATTCACCAAACTGTTCCTGTGATAAAGAACAGGCAGACTTGTTATTCATTCAATGTATTCGGTCAACTTCAGCATTCTCAATTTCTGCTCAGTGAAATGCCAACGTAGCATTTCTGAAGCAAGGTTTTCTATGCAGTGGGTTTACTGTGTGCTTAGAGATCACCACTAGGACAGTGAATCAGTGGTTTTACTGTGTGCTTAGAGGTCACCACTATGACAGTGAATCAGTGGTTTTACTGTATGCTTAGAGGTCACCACTAGGACAGGGATTCAGTGGTTTTACTGTATGTAGAGATCACCACTAGGACAGTGAATCAGTGGTTTTACTGTATGCTTAGAGGTCACCACTAGGACAGGGATTCAGTGGTTTTACTGTGTGCTTAGAGATCACCACTAGGACAGTGAATCAGTGGTTTTACTGTGTGCTTAGAGGTCACCACTAGGACAGGGATTCAGTGGTTTTACTGTGTGCTTAGAGATCACCACTAGGACAGAGTTTTCCCTGATCAGCTGGGTGGTTTTGTTTGTGATGGCACCCGGCTTCTGGTGTTTGGTGGAATGGTGGAATATGGAAAATACAGCAATGATCTCTGGGCTGGCGTGGTTACATGCGGTCTGCGGTTGTGAGGCCGGTTGGCGTACTGCCATATTCTCTAAAACAATGTTCGAGGCTCCTTGTGGTAGAAAATAATGTCTAATTTTATGTTATTTATGTTATTTTCTCTACCACAAGGAGCCTCGAACATTGTTTTAGAGAATATGGCAGTACGTCCAACCGGCCTCACAACCGCAGACCGCATGTAACCACGCCAGCCCAGAGATCATTGCTGTATTTTCCATATTCCACCATTCCACCAAACACCAGAAGCCGGTGCCATCACAAACAAAAACCATATGCAGCACATCCAGGGGGAATATCACCACGAACCTCAGGGATAAACCATTGGTTTGTTGCTGTGTTGTAGACATGCAACTCATCCACAATTCCTTCATTTCCTAAAAGCATTGATTCATTGATTGTAGTGTACTGTACCTCTTGAGCAGGCCCTTGGTGTTGTCAGAGCTGTGGAGGTGCCTGTGGAACTGAGCCAGTAGGTCTGATGCTCTAGAGTTTATGTTGACCTTGACCTCCATGGTGCTGCTCATCAGTTCTCCCACCTGGATCTTTACTGTACGACATGGCTGGTGGGGGGTAGGGGGTGGGGAGGAACGGGGGAGGAGAGAGAAATAGATGCCATCAAAATAGATGCTAAATTAGAGCCAGTGAGAAAAACAAGTCTGAGTGTAAGTGCAAGTTACAAAAGTATTAGTAGTTTCTAGAAAAACAGCTACCTCGGAGGAGTTCTTGTCAGGTTTATCCTTGCGGTCCTGGTGAATTTTCCTCAGCAGGTTCTTGATAAGCGATCGTAGAACTGGTACCTTCGGTTACTGTTCTCATTCAGCTTACGCACCTGGCTCATCAGGAAGTTGGGATCTGCCATGGAGGAAGATATTTCATTCATCCACTTGCCATTACAATGATCTTGTTGTCAACCTTTACATGAAGTACATCTAGCTTTTGATTTAACCTTGCATACACACTATAGTTTGTCTGATAGGTAACGGTAAGAGAAAAGCTGTGCAAGGGCGTAAGTGTTGGTAGTAGGTGGTAGGAAGTGTCCCCCACCATAGCTGCGAGGAAGATGTTTGAGCGAGAGGAGAGCTGACCTCGCGTGGGTGTTAGTTTCTCTCCCTTCCCATCCGTTGAAGCTATGTGACTCTCACTCAGTATCGATCTGACAACTCACCATACACACAAGGTCCCGTTGCTGTCCCAGCAATGACTGCCTCTAAAAAGCATATCTTAACTGTTAGGACCACACAAACAGGACAAGCTACACTAAAATTCAAATGATTTTAAACTCAAAATAGACAGGTTGATTAAAGAAAGGGTAATAAATGTTCCAACCACCAGCTGCAAATTTGGAATAATACATGTTTCTCTTTT
>NW_024608041.1:0-30000 GCF_018296145.1 Oncorhynchus tshawytscha
ATTTTTCTTTTTAAAATGTCAAAGCGTCTGTAAATACTTATGTAAATGTTCTTATGTTTTTAATTTTAATTACATTTGCAAAATGTCGAAAAACCCATTTTCGTTTGTGTCGTTATGGAGTACTGTGTAGATCGAGGAAAACTCCAGTCCTGTGAAATCCATAGATTAGGCCAATCAATTTATTTAGGTCGATTGATTTTTATATGAACTGTAACTCTTCTCTCTCCTCCCTCCGTCTCCCTCTTTTCTCCACTGTTTGTTTCCTTTCCACTTTCGACTTTTTTCTTCCTTCCGTTTCTCTTCTTTTCTTTCCATCTCTTTCTTTCCTTCCTGTTTCTTTCTTCCTTCCTCTTTTTCTTTGCCCTTTCTTCCTTCCTCCTCCTCCCTTCGTCCTCTCCTCCTCCCCATCTCCGCTCTCCATCTCCCCTCTCCCAGATATCTATACAGTATAAGCATGGACGCACCAGTGTTGTTCCTCCTCTGTCTCTCCCGAGTGAGCTGTGTCAGTTCAGTCTGCGCTCCCATGTTGATGACAGTAACAGACTTCCTGTCAGACATACAGAGAGAGGACCCTGAGAAGTATCGCAGAGCTGGGTACTGAACACAGTGGTGGTGAACACACACACCTCTGCAGGCTTCAAGACTGCGTTAGCCTGCTGAGCCAAAGCCGAGGCATTAGGCCCAGGAACTAACAGAAGTCTTCAGGTCTCAGGCAAGATCTGTTAATTTGTGGATTCAACCATCGTGTAAAAATATCAACATCTCCACTATAACCTATTCTGACAGTACAACATCTCCACTATAACCTATTCTGACAGTACCAACATCTCCACTATAACCTGTTCTGACAGTACAACATCTCACTATAACCTATTCTGACAGTACAACATCTCCACTAACCTATTCTGACAGTACAACATCTCCACTATAACCTATTCTGACAGTACAACATCTCCACTATAACCTATTCTGACAGTACAACATCTCCACTATAACCTATTCTGACAGTACAACATCTCCACTATAACCTATTCTGACAGTACAAATCTCCATATCTATTCCATACAACTTTTATAACCTATTCTGACAGTACAACATCTCCACTATAACCTATTCTGACAGTACAACATCTCCACTATAACCCATTCTGACAGTACAACATCTCCACTAACCTATTCTGACAGTACAACATCTCCACTATAACTATTCTGACAGTAACATCTCCACTAACCTATTCTGACAGTACAACATCTCCACTATAACCTATTCTGACAGTACATCTCCACTAACCTATTCTGACCCAGTACATCTCCACTAACCTATTCTGACAGTACAGCATCCGCTGATATTTACCTATATATCCCATCCTCGTCTTCATCTTCTCCTCATCTACTCCCCTTACTCCCTCCTCCTCCCCTCCTCCTCCCCTCCCTCCTCCCGTCCTCCTCCTCCTCCCCTCCTTCCCCTCCCTCCCTCCCTCCCCTCCTCCTCTCTCTCCCCCCTCCTCCCCTCCTCCCTCCCTCCCTCCTCCCTCTCTCCTCCTCCCTCCTCCTCCCTCCCTCCTCCTCTCTCTCCCCTCCTCCCCTCCCTCCCCCTCCTCCCTCCCCTCCTCCCCTCCTCCTCCTCCCCTCCTCCCTCCTCCTCCTCCCCTCCTCCCTCCTCTCTCCTCCCTCCCTCCTTCTCTCCCTCCTCCCCTCCCCTCCTCCTCCTCCCCTCCTCCTCTCCTCCCTCCCTCCCCCTCCCCTCCCTCCTCCCGTCCCCTCCTCCCTCCCCTCCTCCCCTCCCCCTCCCCTCCTCCTCCTCCTCCTCCTCCCCTCCCCCTCCTCCTCCTCCCGTCCCTCCCTCCCCTCCTCCTCCCCTCCTCCCCTCCCTCCTCCCCCGTCCTCCTCCCCTCCCTCCTCCCTCCCCTCCTCCCCTCCTCCTCCCCCCTCCCCTCCCTCCTCCTCCTCCTCCTCCTCCCCCTCCCCTCCCCTCCTTCTCCTCCCTCCTCCCTCCCTCCTCCTCCTCCCTCCTCCCTCCCCCTCCCTCCTCTCCTCCCCTCCCCTCCTCCTCCCCTCCTCCCCTCCCTCCCGCCCCTCCTCTCCCTCCCCTCCCCCTCCCCTCCCCTTCTCCTCCCCCCTCCTCCCCTCCCCTCCCCTCCTCCTCCCTCCTCCTCCTCCCCTCCTTCTCCTCCCGTCCTCCTCCCTCCTCCTCTCTCTCCCTCCTCCCCTCCTTCTCCTCCCGTCCTCCTCTCTCTCCCCCTCCTCCCCCTCCTCCTCCCCTCCTCCTCCTCCCCTCCTCCTCCCTCCCCTCCCCTCCTCCTCCCGTCCTCCTCTCCCTCCCCCTCCTCCTCCCGTCCTCCCCTCCCTTCCTCCTCCTCCTCCCGTCCCTCCTCTCCCTCCCCTCCTCCCCTCCCTCCCCTCCTCCCCTCCTCTCCTCCCCCCCTCCTCCCCCCCCTCCTCCTCCCCTCCCTCCCCTTCTCCTCCCGTCCTCCTCTCCCTCCCCTCCTCCTCTCAGATGGAGAGAGAGTTTGCTCTAGCACCTCTATAGACACAGTTCTCAATCAGGACTTCCAGATCCTCATCAACAGCACCATCTACAGGATACACTCCCCGGGCAGAGGTACCGAACTCTGTGTGTGTGTATGGTGTGTGTGTGTGTGTGTGTGTGTGTGTGGTGACAGTGTAATAACCCATGACCAGGGTAGAGTGTAATGTGTGTGTGTGTGTGTGTGTGTGTGTGGTGACGTTGTAATAACCCATGACCAGGGTAGAGTGTAATATGTGTGTGTGTGTGTGTGATAACATTGTAATAACCCATGACCAGGGTAGAGTGTAGTGTGTGTGTGTGTGTGTGTGTGTGTGTGTGGTGACGTTGTAATAACCCATGACCAGGGTAGAGTGTAATATGTGTGTGTGTGTGTGTGTGTGTGTGTGTGTGTGTGTGATAACATTGTAATAACCCATGACCAGGGTAGAGTGTAATGTGTGTGTGTGTGTAATAACATTGTAATAACCCATGACCAGGGTAGAGTGTAATGTGTGTATGGTGTGTGTGTGTGTGTGTGTGTGTGTGTGGTGACGTTGTAATAACCCATGACCAGGGTAGAGTGTAATGTGTGTGTAATAACATTGTAATAACCCATGACCAGGGTACAGTGTAATGTGTGTGAGTAATCAGACTTCTTTTTGTTGATAACGGACTAACCGAACACGTTACGTTTTTAACAATTTAAGTAATAGTTTGTTTTTAAAATATGCTTTTACAATATTATTTAACATTTTCTTTGTTAGCACAAATTTTTATAAAATAATGAAAATCCCTCCTATGTTTGGTCGCCGTTGGCTCTTCCTGTTTCTGCTCTGGACTCTCTTGACCAATCAACATGATGCAAATGTACATGACCCAGGTAAACAGGGACAGACTGCTGTAGTTTGGGGTTAACAGGGACAGACTGCTGTAGTTTGGAGTTAACAGGGACAGACTGCTGTAGTTTGGGGTTAACAGGGACAGACTGCTGTAGTTTGGGGTTAACAGGGACAGACTGCTGTAGTTTGGGGTTAACAGGGACAGACTGCTGTAGTTTGGGGTTAACAGGGACAGACTGCTGTAGTTTGGGGTTAACAGGGACAGACTGCTGTAGTTTGGGGTTAACAGGGACAGGCTGCTGTAGTTTGGGGTTAACAGGGACAGACTGCTGTAGTTTGGGGTTAACAGGGACAGACTGCTGTAGTTTGGGGTAACAGGGACAGACTGCTGTAGTTTGGGGTTAACAGGGACAGACTGCTGTAGTTTGGGGTTAACAGGGACAGACTGCTGTAGTTTGGGGTTAACAGGGACAGACTGCTGTAGTTTGGGGGTAAACAAGGACAGACTGCTGTAGTTTGGGGTAAACAGGGACAGACTGCTGTAGTTTGGGGTTAACAGGGACAGACTGCTGTAGTTTGGGGTAAACAGGGACAGACTGCTGTAGTTTGGGGTTAACAGGGACAGACTGCTGTAGTTTGGGGTAAACAGGGACAGACTGCTGTAGTTTGGGGTTAACAGGGACAGACTGCTGTAGTTTGGGGTTAACAGGGACAGACTGCTGTAGTTTGGGTTAACAGGGACAGACTGCTGTAGTTTGGGGTTAACAGGGACAGACTGCTGTAGTTTGGGTTAACAGGGACAGACTGCTGTAGTTTGGGGTTAACAGGGACAGACTGCTGTAGTTTGGGGTTAACAGGGACAGACTGCTGTAGTTTGGGGTAAACAGGGACAGACTGCTGTAGTTTGGGGTTAACAGGGACAGACTGCTGTAGTTTGGGGTAAACAGGGACAGACTGCTGTAGTTTGGGGTTAACAGGGACAGACTGCTGTAGTTTGGGGTAAACAGGGACAGACTGCTGTAGTTTGGGGTTAACAGGGACAGACTGCTGTAGTTTGGGGTTAACAGGGACAGACTGCTGTAGTTTGGGTTAACAGGGACAGACTGCTGTAGTTTGGGTTAACAGGGACAGACTGCTGTAGTTTGGGGTTAACAGGGACAGACTGCTGTAGTTTGGGGTTAACAGGGACAGACTGCTGTAGTTTGGGGTTAACAGGGACAGACTGCTGTAGTTTGGGGTAAACGGGGACAGACTGCTGTAGTTTGGGGTAAACAGGGACAGACTGCTGTAGTTTGGGGTTAACAGGGACAGACTGCTGTAGTTTGGGGTTAACGGGGACAGACTGCTGTAGTTTGGGGTTAACAGGGACAGACTGCTGTAGTTTGGGGTTAACAGGGACAGACTGCTGTAGTTTGGAGTTAACAGGGACAGACTGCTGTAGTTTGGGGTTAACAGGGACAGACTGCTGTAGTTTGGGGTTAACAGGGACAGACTGCTGTAGTTTGGGGTTAACAGGGACAGACTGCTGTAGTTTGGAGTTAACAGGGACAGACTGCTGTAGTTTGGGGTTAACAGGGACAGACTGCTGTAGTTTGGGGTTAACAGGGACAGACTGCTGTAGTTTGGGGTTAACAGGGACAGACTGCTGTAGTTTGGGGTTAACAGGGACAGACTGCTGTAGTTTGGGGTTAACAGGGACAGACTGCTGTAGTTTGGGGTTAACAGGGACAGACTGCTGTAGTTTGGGGTTAACAGGGACAGACTGCTGTAGTTTGGGGTTAACAGGGACAGACTGCTGTACAGTGGAACAGGGTCAGACTGCTGTAGTTTGGGGTAATCAGGGACAGACTGCTGTAGTTTGGGTTCACAGGGACAGACTGCTCAGATCTTTATAAAAGGCAAAGAGAACAGGGAAAAACTGCTGTAGAACAAGGACAGACTCTATAAGTTTGGGGTTATATAGGGACAGACTTGTTAATTTGGGGTTATAAAGACTAAAGAGTTTGGGGTTAACAGGGACAGACTGCTGTAGTTTAATACAACATTAGCATAATCCTGTAGTTTGGGGTTCAGGGACAGACTGCTGTAGTTTGGGGACCCCTAGGGAAGACTGCAGTAGTTTTTTGCATTGATCTGTGTAGTTTGGGGAAACTCGGACAGACTGCTGTAGATTGGGGAAATAAGATGTGGCGACTGAAGGTAGTTTGGGGCAGCAGGAGACTCATCACACTGGGGTTCAAAGACCTGTAACGTTCAAACAGACTGCTGTAGTTTGGGGAAAGTCACAGACTCTGTAGTTTTTAATGGAAGACTGCTGTAGAACCTAACAGGGACAGACTGCTGTAGTTTAAGTTAACAGGGACAGACTGCTGTAGTTTGGGGTTAACAGGGACAGACTGCTGTAGTTTCCTCTCAGGGGACAGACTGCTGTAGTTTGGGGTAAACAGGGACAGACTCTCCTGTAGTTTGGGGTAAACAGGGACAGACTGCTGTAGTTTGGGGTTAACAGGGACAGACTGCTGTAGTTTGGGGTAACAGGGACAGACTCCACAGACTGCTGTAGTTTGGGGTAAACAGGGACAGACTGCTGTAGTTTGGGGTCCCAGGGACAGACTGCTGTAGTTTGGGGTTAACAGGGACAGACTGCTGTACAGTGGAATGTCCCCGTGTCTTATCTCTGACACCCTGCAGAGTTCTGTCTTCACAGTCACACATTTCTCAGATCTTTATAAAAGGCAAAGAGACCAGAAAAACACTGTAGAACAAATACTAAACCTCTATAATGAATATATATATATATATTGTTAATCTGTAGGACCCTATAAATATAAAGAGGGAGGGGTCTTCCTCCCCTTCTATTAATACAACATTAGCATAATCCATTATTATAATTCATCAAGCCCCTATCATGACCCCTAGGTGAACCCTTTCAGTGTTTTTGCATTGATCTGTGTATCAGGTGGAAACTCGGTTTGGTCTCCTGTGATTGGAGGAAATAGAGATGTGGCGACTGAAGGCTCTCTGCAGCAGGAGCTCATCACACTGTTCAAAGACCAACGTTCAAACAACCCTGTGGAAAGTCACAGAACTCTTTTAATGGAAGTTTAACAAACTGATAAAAATAAATGGAAGTAGCTCTGGAACCTAACAAGTCACTGATAAAAATAACGTCTCCCCAACTGGCCAGGAACCTCCTCTATCCTTTCTTTCTGCTCCTCTCCTCCTCCTCTCTCCTCTCTCTGCTCCTCTCTCCTCTCTGCTCCTCTCCTCTCTCCTCCTCTCTCCTCTCTGCTCCTCTTCTCCTCTCTCTCCCCCTCTGCTCCTCTCCCTCCCTCTGCTCCTCTCTCCCTCCTCTCTCCTCCCTCTGCTCCTCTCCTCCCAGCTCCCACAACCTGCCAGAACTCCCCACTGCTGCAGATTCTCTCCTCTCTCCCACTGATCCACTCTCCTCCCTCACTCTCCTCCTCTCCTCCCTCCCTCCTCTCTCCTCTCTCCTCCCTCTGCTCCTCTCTCCCCTCCCTCTGCTCCCTCTCCTCCCTCTGTTCCCTCTCCCTCTCTCTGCCTCCTCTCCTCACTCTGCTCCTCCTCTCCTCTGCTCCTCTCCTCACTCTGCTCCTCTCTCCCTCTGACTTTGCTCTCCCTCTGCTCCTCCCTCTGCTCTCCTCTCCTCTGCTCCTCTCTCCTCCTCTGCTCCTCTCTCCTCCCTCTGCTCCTCTCTCCTCCCTCTGCTCCTCTCTCTCCCTCCCTTCTCTCTCCTCTCCTCCCTCTGCTCCTCTCCCTCCCTCCCTCCTCCTTCCCTCTGCTCCTCTCCTCCTCCCTCCCCTGCTCCTCCTCCTCCCTCTCCTCCCCCCTCCGCTCCGCTCCTCTCCTCTCCTCCTTTCTCCTCACTCTGCTCCTTCCTCCCTCCCTCCCTCTGCTCCTCTCTCCTCCCTCCCTCTCCTCCTCTCTCCTCCCCTTTCCACTCCTCTCTCTGCTCATCTCTCCTCCTCTCTCTCCTCTCTCCTCCCCCTATCAGAGTCTCCAGAACATTCCACCAGTATAGATGACATGAAGACAGTAGTCCACATGCTCCAGTCAGCTCTCAACCTGCCAGAACACCAACTACTGAGACAGATTCAGCTTCTCCGCAGACTGGATACACTGAAGCAGGAGCTGGGACCTCTGGAGGAGGTACTGTAGACAGACGGACGGACAGACAGACAGACGGCGAGACGGACGGACGGACTTAGAAACAGACACCATTGTTGTCTATGGGCTTAATAACACGTTAGGTAATGTCTCTCTGTGTGTGTGTCTTTCTGTCTGTGTGTGTCAGGGATTACAGTCTTTCTGTCTCTCTGTGTGTGTGTCTTTCTGTCAGTGTGTGTGTGTCTTTCTGTCTCTCTGTGTGTGTGTCTTTCTGTCTCTCTGTGTGTGTGTCTTTCTGTCTGTGTGTGTGTGTGTGTGTGTAGGTGCGGGCCCAAGTGGCTGGGAGGGCGGAGTCTCAGTCGATGCGTGTAGAGTGGGGGTGCTTGCCTTTCTTCTCTACAGGGAAGCTTTCTGGGATACCTGACTTGGTGACACACACACACAGGGATTACAGACACACACACAGGGATTACAGACACACACACACACACACAGGGATTACAGACACACACACACACAGGGATTACAGACACACACACACACACAGGGATTACAGACACACACACACACACACAGACAGGGATTACACACACACACACACACACACAGGGATTACAGACACACACACACAGGGATTACAGACACACACACACAGGGATTACAGACACACACACACAGGGATTACAGACACACACACACACAGGGATTACAGACACACACACACACACAGGGATTACAGACACACACACACACAGGGATTACAGACACACACACACACAGGGATTACAGACACACACACACACAGGGATTACAGACACACACACACACAGGGATTACAGACACACACACACACACACAGGGATTACAGACACACACACACACAGGGATTACAGACACACAGGGACACAGGGATTACAGACACACACAGGGATTACAGACACACACACACAGGGATTACAGACACACACACACAGGGATTACAGACACACACACACAGGGATTACAGACACACACACACACAGGGATTACAGACACACACACACAGGGATTACAGACACACACACACACAGGGATTACAGACACACACACACACAGGGATTACAGACACACACACACAGGGATTACAGACACACACACACAGGGATTACAGACACACACACACAGGGATTACAGACACACACACAGGGATTACAGGGATTACAGACACACACACACAGGGATTACAGACACACACACACAGGGATTACAGACACACACACACAGGGACAGACACACACACAGGGATTACAGACACACACACACAGGGATTACAGACACACACACACAGGGATTACAGACACACACACACAGGGATTACAGACACACACACACGGGGATTACAGACACACACACAGGGATTACAGACACACACACACAGGGATTACAGACACACACACACAGGGATTACAGACACACACAGGGATTACAGACACACACACACAGGGATTACAGACACACACACACACGGGGATTACAGACACACACACACGGGGATTACAGACACACACACACAGGGATTACAGACACACACAGGGATTACAGACACACACACACAGGGATTACACACACACACAGGGATTACAGACACACACACACACAGGGATTACAGACACACACACACAGGGATTACAGACACACACAGGGATTACAGACACACACACACAGGGATTACAGACACACACACACAGGGATTACAGACACACACACAGGGATTACAGACACACACACACAGGGATTACAGACACACACACAGGGATTACAGACACACACACACAGGGATTACACACACACACAGGGATTACAGACACACACACACAGGGATTACAGACACACACACACACAGGGATTACAGACACACACACACAGGGATTACAGGGATTACAGACACACACACAGGGATTACAGACACACACACACACAGGGATTACAGACACACACACACAGGGATTACAGACACACACACAGGGATTACAGACACACACACACAGGGATTACAGACACACACACACAGGGATTACAGACACACACACACAGGGATTACAGACACACACACACAGGGATTACAGACACACACACACGGGGATTACAGACACACACACAGGGGATTACAGACACACACACACAGGGATTACACACACACACACACAGGGATTACAGACACACACACACAGGGATTACAGACACACACACACGGGGATTACAGACACACACACAGGGATTACAGACACACACACACAGGGATTACAGACACACACACACACAGGGATTACAGACACACACACACAGGGATTACAGACACACACAGGGATTACAGACACACACATGGGGATTACAGACAAGGATTACACACACATGGGGATTACAGACACACACACACAGGGATTACAGACACACACAGGGATTACAGACACACACACACACAGGGATTACAGACACACACACAGGGGGAGACACACACGGGGTTACAGACACAGGGATTACAGACACACACACACACACAGGGATTACAGCACACACACACACAGGGATTACAGACACACACACACGGGGATTACAGACACACACACACGGGGGTTACAGACACACACATGGGGATTACAGACACACACACAGGGATTACAGACACACACACACAGGGATTACAGACACACACACAGGGATTACAGACACACACACAGGGATTACAGACACACACACGGGATTACAGACACACACACAGGGATTACAGACACACACACACAGGGATTACAGACACACACACAGGGATTACAGACACACACACGGGGGATTACAGACACACACACACAGGGATTACAGACACACACACAGGGATTACAGACACAGGGATTACACACACAGGGATTACAGACACACACACACACAGGGATTACAGACACACACACATAGGGATTACAGACACACACACAGGGATTACAGACACACACATAAGGATTACAGACACACACGGGGATTACAGACAGACACACACACGGGGATTACAGACACACACACACACGGGGATTACAGACACACACACACGGGGATTACAGACACACACACGGGGATTACAGACACACACACACACAGGGATTACAGACACACACACGGGGGGATTACAGACACACACACACAGGGATTACAGACACACACACACAGGGATTACAGACACACACACACAGGGATTACAGACACACACACTGGGATTACAGACACACACACACACACAGGGATTACAGACACACACACACACAGGGATTACAGACACACACACACACAGGGACAGACACACACACACAGGGATTACAGACACACACACACAGGGATTACAGACACACACACACAGGGATTACAGACACACACACACAGGGATTACAGACACACACACAGAGATTACACGGGGATTACACACACATAGGGATTACAGAACACACACACACACACAGGGATTACAGACACACACACACATGGATTACAGACACACACACACAGGGATTACAGACACACACAGGGATTACAGACACACACAGGGATTACAGACACACACAGGGATTACAGACACACACACACACAGGGATTACAGACACACACACACGGGGATTACAGACACACACACACACACGGGGATTACAGACACACACACACATGGATTACAGACACACACACATAGGGATTACAGACACACACAGGGATTACAGACACACACACAAACACACACAAACACGGGGATTACAGACACACACAAACACAAGGATTACAGACACACACACACACACAGGGATTAATCTGTGCCCCGCCGTCCCATCCAGGTTTGTGTTTGCCTGGGACGTGATGGAACCAGTCACCTACTTCATCACCTACGCTACCAGCATGGGCTTCCTGGGTTACTACATACTCACTAAACAGGCAAGACAGACAGACAGACGCAGAGACAGACAGACAGACGCAGAGACAGACAGACAGACGCAGAGACAGACAGACAGACACAGAGACAGACATACAGACGCAGAGACAGACAGACAGACGCAGAGACAGACAGACAGACGCAGAGACAGACAGACAGACGCAGAGACAGACAGACAGACAAGACGCAGAGACAGACAGACAGACAGAGACAGACAGACAGACAGACGCAGAGACAGACAGACAGACACAGAGACCGACAGACAGACAGACGCAGAGACAGACAGACAGAGACAGACAGACCACAGACACAGACGCAGAGACCGACAGACACACAGACACAGAGACCGACAGACACACAGACACAGAGACAGACGACAGACACAGAGACCGACAGACACACAGACACAGAGACCGACAGACACACAGACACAGAGACCGACAGACACACAGACACAGAGACCGACAGACACACAGACACAGAGACCGACAGACAGACACAGAGACCGACAGACAGACACAGAGACCGACAGACAGACACAGAGACCGACAGACAGACACAGAGACCGACAGACAGACACAGAGACACAGACACAGAGACCGACAGACAGACACAGAGACCGACAGACAGACACAGAGACCGACAGACAGACACAGAGACCGACAGACAGACACAGAGACCGACAGACAGACACAGAGACCGACAGACAGACACAGAGACCGACAGACAGACACAGAGACACAGAGACAGACAGACACAGAGACAGACAGAGACCGACAGACAGACACAGAGACCGACAGACAGACCAGACCAAACAGACAGACCAGACAGACAGACAGACCAGACCAGACAGACAGACAGACCAGACAGACAGACCAGACAAACAGACAGACCAGACCAGACAGACCAGACCAAACAGACAGACAGAGACCAGACCAGACAGACAGACCCAGACAGACAGACAGACCAGACAGACCAGACCAGACAGACAGACCAGACAGACAGACCAGACCAAACAGACAGACAGACCAGACAGACAGACCAGACCAGACAGACAGACAGACCAGACAGAGACAGACAGACAGAACAGACAGACAGACAGACAGACAGACCAAACAGACAGACAGACAGAGACAGACAGACAGACCAGACCAACAGACAGACCAGACCAAACAGACAGACCAGACCAAACAGACAGACAGACAGACAGACAGACCAGACCAAACAGACAGACACAGAGACAGACAGACAGACCAGACCAAACAGACAGACCAGACCAAACAGACAGACAGACAGACAGACAGACACAGACCAGACAGACAGACAGAACAGACAGACAGACACAGAGACAGACAGACCAGACAGACAGACAGACCAGACCAAACAGACAGACCAGACCAAACAGACAGACCAGACAGACCACAGAGACAGACAGACCAGACCAAACAGACAGACCAGACAGACAGACAGACCAGACCAAACAGACAGACCAGACCAAACAGACAGACCAGACCAAACAGACAGACCAGACCAGACAGACCAGACCAAACAGACAGACCAAACAGACCAGACAGACAGACAGACCAGACCAACAGACAGACAGACCAGACGACAGACAGACCAGACCAGACAGACCAGACAGACAGACCAGACCAAACAGACAGACCAGACCAGACAGACAGACCAGACCAAACAGACAGACCAGACCAGACCAGAACAGACAGACCAGACCAACAGACAGACAGACCAGACCAAACAGACAGACCAGACCAGACAGACAGACAGACAGACAGACAGACCAGACCAGACCAGACCAGACAGACAGACCAGACCAAACAGACAGACCAGACCAAACAGACAGACAGACCAGACCAAACAGACAGACCAGACCGACAGACAGACCAGACCAAACAGACAGACAGACCAGACCAGACCAAACAGACAGACAGACCAGACCAGACCAAACAGACAGACCAGACCAAAGAGACCAGACCAGACCAGACCAGACCAAACAGACAGACCAGAGACAGACAGACCAGACAGACAGACAGACAGACCAGACCAGACCAAACAGACAGACCAGACCAAAGACAGACAGACAGACCAAAGACAGACAGACCAGACCAGACCAAACAGACAGACCAGACCAAACAGACAGACCAGACCAAACAGACCAGACCAAACAGACAGACAGACCAAACAGACAGACCAGAACAGACAGACAGACCAGACAGACCAAACAGACCAGACCAGACCAAACAGACAGACACAGACCAGACAGACAGACCAGAGACAGACAGACCAGACCAAACAGACAGACCAGACAGACAGACAGACCAGACCAAACAGACAGACCAGACCAAACAGACAGACCAGACAGACAAACAGACAGACACAGACCAGACAGACAGACCAGACCAAACAGACAGACCAGACCAAACAGACAGACCAGACCAAACAGACAGACAGACAGAGACAGACAGACCAGACCAAACAGACAGACCAGACCAAACAGACAGACAGACCAGACCAGACAGACAGACCAGACCAGACAGACAGACAGACAGACCAGACCAGACAGACAGACCAGACCAACAGACAGACCAGACCAAACAGACAGACAGACAGACAGACCAGACCAAACAGACAGACCAGACCAGACCAGAACAGACAGACAGACCAGACCAGACCAGACAGACAGACCAGACCAAACAGACAGACAGACCAGACCAGACCAAACAGACAGACACAGACCAGACCAGACAGACACAGACAGACAGACAGACAGACAGACCAAACAGACCAGACCAAACAGACAGAACAGACAGACAGACACACAGACAGACCAGACCAGACCAGACAGACAGACCAGACCAGAACAGACAGACAGACCAGACCAAACAGACAGACCAGACCAAACAGACAGACCAGACCAGACAGACAGACCAGACCAGACAGACCAGACCAAACAGACCAGACCAAACAGACAGACCAGACCAGAGACAGACCAGACCAGACCAAACAGACAGACCAGACCAAACAGACCAACAGACAGACAGACCAGACCAGACAGACAGACCAGACACAACAGACAGACCAGACAGACAGACAGACAGACAGACCAGACAGACAGACCAAACAGACCAGACCACAGACAGACCAGACCAAACAGACCAGACCAACAGACCAGACCAAACAGACAGACCAGACAGACCAGAACAGACAGACCAGACCAAACAGACCACCAAACAGACAGACCAGACAGAACAGACCAGACAGACCAGACCAGACAGACAGACCAGACAGACAGACCAAACAGACAGACCAGACAGACCAGACAAACAGACAGACCAGACAGACCAGACCAGACAGACCAGACCAAACAGACCAGACAGACAGACAGACCAGACACAGACCAGACAG
Source organism: Oncorhynchus tshawytscha (assembly GCF_018296145.1). Taxonomy (NCBI): domain Eukaryota; kingdom Metazoa; phylum Chordata; class Actinopteri; order Salmoniformes; family Salmonidae; genus Oncorhynchus; species Oncorhynchus tshawytscha. Next base: position 14,839 of record NW_024608041.1, read on the forward strand.
ACAGACCAGACCAAACAGACAGACCAGACAAACAGACCAGACCAGACCAAACAGACAGACCAGACAGACCAGACCAAACAGACCAGACCAGACAGACCAGACAGACCAGACACAGACCAGACAGACCAGACCAGACAGACCAGACCAGACAGACCAGACCAAACAGACCAGACAGACCAGACCAGACAGACAGACCAGACAGACCAGACCAGACAGACCAGACCAAACAGACCAGACAGACAGACCAGACAGACAGACCAGACCAGACAGACAGAGACAGACAGACCAGACCAAACAGACCAGACCAAACAGACCAGACCAGACCAGACCAGACCAAACAGACCAGACCAAACAGACCAGACCAGACAGACCAGACCAAACAGACCAGACCAGACCAGACCAAACAGACCAGACCAAACAGACCAGACCAAACAGACCAGACCAAACAGACCAGACCAAACACAGACCAGACCAGACAGACCAGACCAGACAGACCAGACCAGACAGACCAGACCAGACCAGACCAGACAGACCAGACCAAACAGACCAGACCAAACAGACCAGACCAGACAGACCAGACCAAACAGACCAGACCACAGCAATGGACAGACCAGACCAAACAGACCAGACCAAACAGACCAGACAGACAGACCAGACCAGACCACAGACCAGACCAGACAGACCAGACCAAACAGACCAGACCAAACAGACCAGACCAAACAGACCAGACCAGACAGACCAGACCAGAGACCAGACCACAGACCAGACCAGACAGACCAGACCAGACAGACCAGACCAAACAGACACACAGACCAAACAGACCAGACCAAACAGACCAGACCAAACAGACCAGACCAGACAGACCAGACCAGACAGACCAGACCAGAGGACAGACCAGACCAGACAGACCAAACAGACCAGACCAAACAGACCAGACCAAACAGACCAGACCAGGCTAACAGACCAGACCAGACAGTGACCAGACCAGACCAAACAGACCAGACCAGGCTACAGACCAGACAAACCAGACAGACCAGACACCAGACAGTGACCAGACACAACCAGACCATAGTGAGGACAAACTACCAGGCTATAGTGACAGACCAGACCAAACAGGACCAGACCAAACAGACCAGACCAGACCAGACACAGACCAGACAGACCAGACAAACACCAGACAGGACACAGACCAGACCAGTGACCAGACCAGGCTAAGGACCAGACTATAGTGACAGACCAGGCTATAACACAGACCAGACCATAGTGAGGACAGGCTATAGTGAGGACACACTACCAGGCTATAGTGAGGACAAACTACCAGGCAGTGAGGACACACTACCAGGCTATAGTGAGGACAGACCAGGCTATAGTGAGGACACTACCAGGCCAGGACACACTACAGGCTATAGTGAGGACACACTACCACAGACACAGACCAATAGTGAGGACACAGACCAGGCATAGTGAGGACACTACCAGGATAGTGAGGACACACTACCAGGCCAGTGAGGACACACCAGGCCAGACACACTACCAGGCTATAGTGAGGACACAGACTATAGTGAGGACAACCACAGAGTGAGACACACCAAGTGAGACACAGACCAGGCTATAGTGAGACACAGACACACAGACCAGGCCAGACACAGACCCAGACACACTACCAGGCTATAGTGAGGACACACTACCAGGCTACACAGGACACACTACCAGGCTACCAGACAGGACACTACCAGAGTGAGGACACAGACACACTACCAGGCTATAGTGAGGACAAACACACCAGACAGACCAGGCTACACCACCACTACCACAGACACTACCAGGCAGTGAGGACAACTACCACAGGACACACTACCAGGCTATAGTGAGGACAAACAGACAGACACTACCAGGCTATAGTGAGGACACAGTGACAGACACAGACCAATATACCAGGTAGTGAGGACACAGACACTACCAGGCTACAGTGAGGAGACAGACACCACAGACACACTACCAGGCTATAGTGAGGAGGCTATAGTGAGGACAAACTACCAGGCTTAGTGAGTGTGACACACAGACACACTACCAGGCTATAGTGAGGACACAGACACACTAGAGGCTTAGAGTGTAGTGAGGACACAGACAGACACACTACCAGGCTATAGTGAGGACACAGTAGTCTGGTGCTATAGTGACACAGACACATTACCAGGCTATAGTGAGGACACAGACAGTGTGTGCTATAGTGAGGTGTGTGGGGACACAGTACCAGGTGTGAGGACACAGACACACTACCAGGCTATAGTGAGGACACACTACCAGGCTATAGTGAGGACACAGACACACTACCAGGCTATAGTGAGGACACAGACACACTACCAGGCTACAGTGAGGACACAGACACACTACCATATAGTGAGGGACACACTACCAGGCTATAGTGAGGACACAGACACACTTCACTTCTATAGTGGGGACACAGACACAGAGCAGCTAAGTGGAACACAGACACACTACCAGATACAACGCAGACGAGACCACTACCAGGCTATGGTGAGGACAAACTACCAGGCTATAGTGAGGACACAGACACACTACCAGGCTATAGTGAGGACAAACTGCCAGGCTATAGTGAGGACACAGAACACTACCAGGCTATAGTGAGGACACAGAACACTACCAGGCTATAGTGAGGACAAACTACTACCAGGCTATAGTGAGGACACACACTACCAGGCTATAGTGACAGACACACTACCAGGCTATAGTGAGGACACACTACCAGGCTATAGTGGGGACAGACACACTACCAGGCTATAGTGAGGACACAGACACACTACCAGGCTATAGTGAGGACACAGACACTACCAGGCTATAGTGAGGACACAGACACACTACCAGGCTATAGTGAGGACACAGACACACCAGGCTATAGTGAGGACACAGACACACTACCAGGCTATAGTGAGGACACAGACACACACACTACCAGGCTATAGTGAGGACACAGACAGACACTACCAGGTGAGGGACACACACTACCAGGCTATAGTGAGGACACAGACACACTACCAGGCTATAGTGAGGACACAGACACACTACCAGGCTATAGTGAGGACACACAGACACACTACCAGGCTATAGTGAGGACACAGACACACTACCAGGCTATAGTGAGGACACTACCAGGCTATAGTGAGGACACAGACACACTACCAGGCTATAGTGACACAGGACACACTACCAGGCTATAGTGAGGACAGACACACTACCAGGCTATAGTGAGGACACAGACACACTACCAGGCTATAGTGAGGACACAGACAGACTACCAGGCTATAGTGAGGACACAGACAAACTACCAGGCTATAGTGAGGACACAGACAGACACACTACCAGGCTATAGTGAGGACACAGACAGACACACAGGCAGGCTATAGTGAGGACACAGACACACTACCAGGCTATAGTGAGGACACAGACACACTACCAGGCTATAGTGAGGACACAGACAGACCACACTACAGACAGGCTACCAGTGAGGACACAGACAGTGAGGACACAGACTACCAGGCTATAGTGAGGACACAGACACACTACCAGGCTATAGTGAGGACACAGACACACTACCAGGCTATAGTGAGGACAGACACACTACCAGGCTATAGTGAGGACACAGACAGACACTACCAGGCTATAGTGAGGACACAGACAGACACTACCAGGCTATAGTGAGGACACAGACAGACACTACCAGGCTATAGTGAGGACACACACTACCAGGCTATAGTGAGGACACAGACACACTACCAGGCTATAGTGAGGACACAGACAGACACACTACCAGGCTATAGTGAGGACACAGACACACTACCAGGCTATAGTGAGGACACAGACACACTACCAGGCTATAGTGAGGACACAGACACACTACCAGGCTATAGTGAGGACACAGACACACTACCAGGCTATAGTGAGGACACAGACACACTACCAGGCTATAGTGAGGACACAGACAGACACACTACCAGGCTATAGTGGGGACACAGACACACTACCAGGCTATAGTGAGGACACAGACACACTACCAGGCTATAGTGAGGACACAGACACACTACCAGGCTATAGTGAGGACACAGACACACTACCAGGCAGGACACAGACAGACACACTACCAGGCTATAGTGAGGACACAGACACACTACCAGGCTATAGTGAGGACACACACCAGGCTATAGTGAGGACACAGACACTACCAGGTAGTGAGGACACAGACACACTACCAGGCTATAGTGAGGACACAGACTACTACCAGGCAGGCACACTACCAGGCTAGTGAGGACACAGACAGACACACTACCAGGCATAGTGAGGACACAGACAGACACACTACCAGGCTATAGTGAGGACACAGACACACACTACCAGGCTATAGTGAGGACACAGACACACTACCAGGCTATAGTGAGGACACAGACACACTACCAGGCTATAGTGAGGACACAGACACACTACAGGCTATAGTGAGGACACAGACACACTACCAGGCTATAGTGAGGACACAGACACACTACCAGGCTATAGTGAGACACAGACACACTACCAGGCTACAGTGAGGACACAGACCAGGCTTTAGTGAGGACACAGACACACTACCAGGCTATAGTGAGGACACAGACACACTACCAGGCTATAGTGAGGACACACTACCAGGCTATAGTGGGGACACAGACTCACTACCAGGCTATAGTGAGGACACAGACACACTACCAGGCTACAGTGAGGACACAGACACACTACCAGGCTACAGTGAGGACACAGACACACTACCAGGCTTTAGTGAGGACACAGACAGACACACTACCAGGCTTTAGTGAGGACACAGACAGACACACTACCAGGCTATAGTGAGGACACAGACAGACACACTACCAGGCTATAGTGAGGACACAGACAGACACACTACCAGGCTATAGTGAGGACACAGACAGACACACTACAGACACAGTGAGGACACCAGGCTACCAGTGAGGACACAGACAGACACACTACCAGGCTATAGTGAGGACACAGACAGACACACTACCAGGCTATAGTGAGGACAGGCTATAGTGAGGACACAGACACACTACCAGGCTATAGTGAGGACACAGACAGACACACACCAGGCTATAGTACACAGACACACTACCAGGCTATAGTGAGGACACAGACAGACACAATACCAGGCTATAGTGAGGACACAGGACACAGACAGACAACAACCAGGCTATAGTGAGGACACAGACAGACACAATACCAGGCTATAGTGAGGACACAGACCGACACAATACCAGGCTATAGTGAGGACACAGACAGACACACTACCAGGCTATAGTGAGGACACAGACACACTACCAGGCTATAGTGAGGACACAGACAGACTCACTACCAGGCTATAGTGACGACACAGACTCACTACCAGGCTAGTGAGGACAGACATTCTTACAGCTCACCCTGTACCAAGTACTAATGGTGTGTGTGTGTGTGTGTGTGTGTGTGTGATTGTGTGTGTGTGTGTGTGTGTGTGTGTAGGTGGAGAGTGATCTGAAACGCCTGAGGAAACCTATTCAACTACAGCTACCAGTGGACCCCATTCAGCCCAGCAACTAAACACCACACACTACACACACACTACACACTACAAAAGGAGTAATATTGTAGCACCTTAATTTGTTCCGCGTAACACCAGCTCTACATTACATCTCACATGGACTCAGAGAAATATGTCATACGCCTGGGTTCAAAGAATATAATTTCAGAGATTTACTATATGAAATAAATTCATCATTTTTATCTGTGCTTGATTGAGCTTGTCTGGATTAATGGACCAATCGAATAGTCCCAAAACCTTAAACCCCGCCCATTTGGCACTTCAGGCAGGCTAAAACAAACGCTCAAAGTGTTTCGAATATTTGTTTGAACGTCTGGTCTCGGGGTCTCTGTCTGTTGGGAACACTGAAACTAACTCTTCTCAAAAAAACATTGATATTCACTTCCTGTCCAGGTGTGGTCTATGGGATCTTTCTGTGCAGCATCTTTGTTCTGAAGTAGAGTATCTGGGTTCTGTGTAGCATCTTTGTTCTGAAGTAGAGTATCTGGGTTCTGTGCAGCATCTTTGTTCTGAAGTAGAGTATCTGGGTTCTGTAGCATCTTTGTTCTGTGTAGTATCTTTGTTCTGAAGTAGAGTATCTGGGTTCTGTGTAGTATCTTTGTTCTGAAGTAGAGTATCTGGGTTCTGTGTAGCATCTTTGTTCTAAAGTAGAGTATCTGGGTTCTGTGTAGTATCTTTGTCTCGTGGTTCAGTCAGTGTCTTCAGAAAGCATTCAAACCCCTTGACCTATTCTACATTTTGTTGTGTTAGAGCCTCAATTCAAAATGGATTCAATATAATTATGATATCCTTCTTTTCTCACCCATCTAATAATGACAAAAGGAAAACTGGTTTTTATACCCCTTGAATGAAATACAGAAGTATCTAATTTAAGTATTCAACCAAGCTGAGTCAATACATGTTAGGATCACCTTCGACAGTGATTACAGCTGTGAGTCTTTCTGGGTCAGTCTCTAAGAGCTTTGCACACCTGGATTGTTGGTTGTTGATCATTGCTAGACAGCCATTTTCAAGTCTTGACATATATTTTCAAGACGATTTAAGTCAAAACTGCAGTGTATATTTGGCCTTGTCTTAGGTTACTGTCCTGCTGAAAGGTGAATTCATCTCCCAGTGTCTGTTGGAAAGCAGACTGAACCAGGTTTTTTCCTGTCCTTAGCTCTATTCCATTTATTTTTATCCTGAAAATCTCCCTAGTCCTTGCTGATGACAAACATACCCACAACCTGATGCAGCCACCACCATGCTTGGAAATAGAAAGAGTTTTACTCAGTGACGTGTTGGATTTGCCCCAAACATAACGGTTTGTATTCAGGACATGAAGTTCATTTCTTTGCCACCTTTATTGCAGTATTGCTTTAGTGCCTTGTTGCAAACAGGATGCATGTTTTGGAATATTTTTATTCTGTACAGGCGTCCTTCTTTTCACTCTGTCATCTAAATTAGTATTGTGGAGTAACTACAATGTTGTTGATCCATCCTCAGTTTTCTCCTATCACAGCCATTAAACTCTGTAACTGTTTTAAAGTCACCATTGGTGAAATCCCTGAGTGGTTTCCTTCCTCTCCGGTAACTGAGTTAGGAAGGACACCTGTATCTTTGTAGTGACTGGGTGTATTGATACACCATCCAAAGTGTAATTAATAACTTCACCATGCTCAAAGGGATATTCAATGTCTGCTTTTTATTTTACCCATGTGTGGGGTACAGAGATGAAAATCGTCATTCAAAAATTAAACACTATTGTTACACACAGAGTGAATCCATGCAACTTATTATGTGACTTGTTAAGCACATTTTTACTCCTGAACATAGTTAGGCTCCTTACCATAACAAAGGGCTTGAATACATTTGACTCAAGACATTTCAGCTTTTCATGTAGAAATGAATTAACAACATGTTTAAGTGGATCCTTTCTGAAAGCACTGCTGTAGTGGTGGTAGAGTTACTGTACATTGGGTTCAGTGTATATGGAATCTGGTATAGTATTGTCAATCTGTAGTAGAGTATCTTGATTCAGTAGAGTCTGTTGGTTCAGTAGAGTATCTTGATTCAGTAGAGTCTGTTGATTCAATAGAGTATATTGGTTCAGTAGAGTATATTGATTCAGTAGAGTATCTTGATTCAGTAGAGTTTCTTGGTTCAGTAGAGAATCTTGATTCAGGAGAGCATCTTGGTTCAGTAGAGCATCTTGGTTCAGGAGAGTATCTAGGTTCAGGAGAGCATCTTGATTCAGGAGAGTATCTAGGTTCAGTAGAGCATCTTGATTCAGGAGAGTATCTAGGTTCAGGAGAGTATCTTGATTCAGGAGAGTATCTTGGTTCAGTAGAGTATCTAGGTTCAGGAGAGTTTCTTGGTTTAGTAGAGTATCTTGGTTCAGGAGAGCACGTGTCAAACTCATTCCACGGAGGGTCGAGTGTCTGCGGGGTTTTTGCTCCTCCCTTGTACTTGATAGAATAATTAAGGTCACTGGTTAGTTAGGAACTCCCCTCACCTGGTTGTCTAGGTTTTAATTGATTAGTTAGGAACTCCTCTCACCTGGTTGTCTAGGTTTTAATTGATTAGTTAGGAACTCCTCTCACCTGGTTGTCAAGGTCTCAGTTAGGTACTCCCCTCACCTGGTGGTCTAGGTCTCAGTAAGGACCTCCCCTCACCTGGTTGACTAGGTCTTAAGTGATTAGTTAGGAACTCCCTCACCTGGTTGTCTAGGTCTTAATTGATTAGTTAGGAACTCCCCTCACCTGGTTGTCTAGGTCTTAATTGATACGTTAGGAACTCCCCTCACCTGGTTGTCTAGTTCTTAATTGATACGTTAGGAACTCCCCTCACCTGGTTGTCTAGGACTTAATTGTTTAGTTAGGAACTCCCCTCACCTGGTTGTCTAGGTCTTAATTGATTAGTTAGGAACTCCCCTCACCTGGTTGTCTAGGTCTTAATTGATTAGTTAGGAACTCCCCTCACCTGGTTGTCTAGGTCTTAATTGATTAGTTAGGAACTCACCTCACCTGGTTGTCTAGGTCTTAACTGGACACAAATTGAAAGGAAAAAAACAAAAACCAGCAGACAAGCCTTTCATGGAATAGGTTTGACACCCCTGCAGTAGAGTAGTTTGTCTCAGTGGAGTATCTTGATTCAGTAGAATATCTTGGTTCAGTAGATTATCTTGCTTCAGTGGTGTATCTTGGTTCAGTAGAGTATCTTGCCTCAGTGCTTCTTGATTCTAGTGCAGTATTGTGAACTTAGAATACTAGAATGGGATAAATGTCAGCCATTTTGGTGTTAACATCTGCCCTATGTTAACCAGACAGTTTTCGCGAAATTATTCCATAAAATGCCAATATTATTTAACAAGACAAGTCAGTTAAGAACAAATTCTTATTTACAATGACGGCCTAGGAACAGTGAGTTAACTGCCTTCTTCAGGGGCACAACGACAGATTTTTACCTTGTCAACTCAGGGATTCGATCTTACAACCTTTCGGTTACTAGTCCAACACTCTAACCACTAGGCTACCTGACACCCCAATAGGTCAACATTCTATTCAAACAATGGAGCCAATCCACAGCCATACACTGGCTGTCCTCAGTCTAATCAAAGCCTATCACACGAAAGCACTTAGACAAGTCCCAAATGCACTGATATTGTGTCATATAATAGCACTCACAGCTTTTCAAGAAAACTACAACATTTATGGTCTGTTTTCATATATTTTAATATGTTTTCAAACTCATATCAACTGTATTTATAATTATGACATTATTTTAGATTTGTCAATTCTATTACACAATTTCTGATATATCACCTGCCTTGGTACAATAGGTCGTAGGTCGTTATCATTCCAATTAGACTGGTTTCCAATAGGTCGTTATCATTCCAATTAGACTGGTTTCCAATAGGTCGTTATCATTCCAATTAGACTGGTTTCCAATAGAGGTCGTTATCATTCCAATTAGACTGGTTTCCAATAGGTCGTTATCATTCCAATTAGACTGGTTTCCAATAGGTCGTTATCATTCCAATTAGACTGGTTTCCAATAGGTCGTTATCATTCCAATTAGACTGGTTTCCAATAGGTCGTTATCATTCCAATTAGACTGGTTTCCAATAGGTCGTTATCATTCCAATTAGACTGGTTTCCAATAGGTCGTTATCATTCCAATTAGACTGGTTTCCAATAGGTCGTTATCATTCCAATTAGACTGGTTTCCAATAGACTGGTTTCGTTATCATTCCAATTAGACTGGTTTCCAATAGACTGGTTTCGTTATCATTCCAATTAGACTGGTTTCCAATAGGTCGTTATCATTCCAATTAGACTGGTTTCCAATAGGTCGTTATCATTCCAATTAGACTGGTTTCCAATAGGTCGTTATCATTCCAATTAGACTGGTTTCCAATAGGTCGTTATCATTCCAATTAGACTGGTTTCGTTATCAATAGACTGGTTTCGTTATCATTCCAATTAGACTGGTTTCCAATAGGTCGTTATCATTCCAATTAGACTGGTTTCCAATAGGTCGTTATCATTCCAATTAGACTGGTTTCCAATAGGGTTCATTCCAATTAGACTGGTTTCCAATAGGTCGTTATCATTCCAATTAGACTGGTTTCCAATAGGTCGTTATCATTCCAATTAGACTGGTTTCCAATAGGTCGTTATCATTCCAATTAGACTGGTTTCCAACTGGTTTAGGTCGTTATCATTCCAATTAGACTGGTTTCCAATAGGTCGTTATCATTCCAATTAGACTGGTTTCCAATAGGTCGTTATCATTCCAATTAGACTGGTTTCCAATAGGTCGTTATCATTCCAATTAGACTGGTTTCCAATAGGTCGTTATCATTCCAATTAGACTGGTTTCCAACTGGTTTCCAAGGTCGTTATCATTCCAATTAGACTGGTTTCCAATAGGTCGTTATCATTCCAATTAGACTGGTTTCCAATAGGTAGACTGGTTTCCAATAGGTCGTTATCATTCCAATTAGACTGGTTTCCAATAGGTCGTTATCATTCCAATTAGACTGGTTTCCAATAGGTCGTTATCATTCCAATTAGACTGGTTTCCAATAGGTCGTTATCATTCCAATTAGACTGGTTTCCAATTAGACTGGTTTCAACAGGTCGTTATCATTCCAATTAGACTGGTTTCCAATAGGTCGTTATCATTCCAATTAGACTGGTTTCCAATAGGTCGTTACCATTCCAATTAGACTGGTTTCCAATAGGTCGTTATCATTCCAATTAGACTGGTTTCCAATAGGTCGTTATCATTCCAATTAGACTGGTTTCCAATAGGTCGTTATCATTCCAATTAGACTGGTTTCCAATAGGTCGTTACTGGTTTCCATTCCATTCCAATTAGACTGGTTTCCAATAGGTCGTTATCATTCCAATTAGACTGGTTTCCAATAGGTCGTTATCATTCCAATTAGACTGGTTTCCAATAGGTCGTTATCATTTCCAATAGGTCGTTATCATTCCAATTAGACTGGTTTCCAATTAGACTGGTTTCCAATAGGTCGTTATCATTCCAATTAGACTGGTTTCCAATAGGTCGTTATCATTCCAATTAGACTGGTTTCCAATAGGTCGTTATCATTCCAATTAGACTGGTTTCCAATAGGTCGTTATCATTCCAATTAGACTGGTTTCCAATAGGTTATCGTTATCATTCCAATTAGACTGGTTTCCAATAGGTCGTTATCATTCCAATTAGACTGGTTTCCAATAGGTCGTTATCATTCCAATTAGACTGGTTTCCAATAGGTCGTTATCATTCCAATTAGACTGGTTTCCAATAGGTCGTTATCATTCCAATTAGACTGGTTTCCAATAGGTCGTTATCATTCCAATTAGACTGGTTTCCAATAGGTCGTTATCATTCCAATTAGACTGGTTTCCAATAGGTCGTTATCATTCCAATTAGACTGGTTTCCAATAGGTCGTTATCATTCCAATTAGACTGGTTTCAATTAGACAAGGTCGTTATCATTCCAATTAGACTGGTTTCCAATAGGTCGTTATCATTCCAATTAGACTGGTTTCCAATAGGTCGTTATCATTCCAATTAGACTGGTTTCCAATAGGTCGTTATCATTCCAATTAGACTGGTTTCCAATAGGTCGTCGTTATCATTCCAATTAGACTGGTTTCCAATAGGTCGTTATCATTCCAATTAGACTGGTTTCCAATAGGTCGTTTATCATTCCAATTTAGACTGGTTTCCAATAGGTCGTTATCATTCCAATTAGACTGGTTTCCAATAGAGGTCGTTATCATTCCAATTAGACTGGTTTCCAATAGGTCGTTATCATTCCAATTAGACTGGTTTCCAATAGGTCGTTATCATTCCAATTAGACTGAGGTCGTTATCATTCCAATTAGACTGGTTTCCAATAGGTCGTTATCATTCCAATTAGACTGGTTTCCAATAGGTCGTTATCATTCCAATTAGACTGGTTTCCAATAGGTCGTTATCATTGAAACGTTACAGTAAGTTGCAGAGTGTTCAATTTCCCAGCTGGGAGGCAAGGAGAGACACACAGCTCCACTAAAACCATAGTTAAACAAGATTACAACTGATCAGTCAAGGAGAGACACACAGCTCCACTAAAACCATAGTTAAACAAGATTACAACTGATCAGTCAAGGAGAGACACACAGCTCCACTAAAACCATAGTTAAACAAGATTACAACTGATCAGTCAAGGAGAGACACACAGCTCCACTAAAACCATAGTTAAACAAGATTACAACTGATCAGTCAAGGAGAGACACACAGCTCCACTAAAACCATAGTTAAACAAGATTACAACTGATCAGTCAAGGAGAGACACACAGCTCCACTAAAACCATAGTTAAACAAGATTACAACTGATCAGTCAAGGAGAGACACACAGCTCCACTAAAACCATAGTTAAACAAGATTACAACTGATCAGTCAAGGAGAGACACACAGCTCCACTAAAACCATAGTTAAACAAGATTACAACTGATCAGTCAAGGAGAGACACACAGCTCCACTAAAACCATAGTTAAACAAGATTACAACTGATCAGTCAAGGAGAGACACACAGCTCCACTAAAACCATAGTTAAACAAGATAATAACTGATCAGTCAAGGAGAGACACACAGCTCCACTAAAACCATAGTTAAACAAGATTACAACTGATCAGTCAAGGAGAGACACACAGCTCCACTAAAACCATAGTTAAACAAGATTACAACTGATCAGTCAAGGAGAGACACACAGCTCCACTAAAACCATAGTTAAACAAGATTACAACTGATCAGTCAAGGAGAGACACACAGCTCCACTAAAACCATAGTTAAACAAGATTACAACTGATCAGTCAAGGAGAGACACACAGCTCCACTAAAACCATAGTTAAACAAGATTACAACTGATCAGTCAAGGAGAGACACACAGCTCCACTAAAACCATAGTTAAACAAGATTACAACTGATCAGTCAAGGAGAGACACACAGCTCCACTAAAACCATAGTTAAACAAGATTACAACTGATCAGTCAAGGAGAGACACACAGCTCCACTAAAACCATAGTTAAACAAGATTACAACTGATCAGTCAAGGAGAGACACACAGCTCCACTAAAACCATAGTTAAACAAGATTACAACTGATCAGTCAAGGAGAGACACACAGCTCCACTAAAACCATAGTTAAACAAGATTACAACTGATCAGTCAAGGAGAGACACACAGCTCCACTAAAACCATAGTTAAACAAGATTACAACTGATCAGGCAAGGAGAGACACACAGCTCCACTAAAACCATAGTTAAACAAGATTACAACTGATCAGGCAAGGAGAGACACACAGCTCCACTAAAACCATAGGTAACCAAGATTACAACTGATCAGTCAAGGAGAGACACACAGCTCCACTAAAACCATAGGTAACCAAGATTACAACTGATCAGTCAAGGAGAGACACACAGCTCCACTAAAACCATAGTTAAACAAGATTACAACTGATCAGTCAAGGAGAGACACACAGCTCCACTAAAACCATAGTTAAACAAGATTACAACTGATCAGTCAAGGAGAGACACACAGCTCCACTAAAACCATAGTTAAACAAGATTACAACTGATCAGTCAAGGAGAGACACACAGCTCCACTAAAACCATAGTTAAACAAGATTACAACTGATCAGTCAAGGAGAGACACACAGCTCCACTAAAACCATAGTTAAACAAGATTACAACTGATCAGTCAAGGAGAGACACACAGCTCCACTAAAACCATAGTTAAACAAGATTACAACTGATCAGTCAAGGAGAGACACACAGCTCCACTAAAACCATAGTTAAACAAGATTACAACTGATCAGTCAAGGAGAGACACACAGCTCCACTAAAACCATAGTTAAACAAGATTACAACTGATCAGTCAAGGAGAGACACACAGCTCCACTAAAACCATAGTTAAACAAGATTACAACTGATCAGTCAAGGAGAGACACACAGCTCCACTAAAACCATAGTTAAACAAGATTACAACTGATCAGTCAAGGAGAGACACACAGCTCCGCTAAAACCATTTTGTGCGAGTCGTTTTCAAGGGATTTTTACGTAAATGTTAGCCAATTTGGTTGTGATATCAACAGCTCTTGAAGAGCATAGTTAGACCTACAAATGTCAAATTATTCCATGCAAAACAATTGCGCACATTTATCTCTATCATCAGAGTAATACAGGAAGTAACTGTTTAGCTCTATCATCTGAGTTATACAGGAAGTAACTGTTTAGCTCTATCATCTGAGTTATACAGGAAGTAACTGTTTAGCTCTATCATCTGAGTTATACAGGAAGTAACTGTTTAGCTCTATCATCTGAGTTATACAGGAAGTAACTGTTTAGCTCTATCATCTGAGTTATACAGGAAGTAACTGTTTAGCTCTATCATCTGAGTTATACAGGAAGTAACTGTTTAGTTCTATCAGAGTTATACAGGAAGTAACTGTTTAGTTCTATCATCAGAGTTATACAGGAAGTAACTGCCTGTTTCTCATAACAGTAAACATCAGTTGATCATGTCATTTTAGATACGTAGGGTAGTCTTGCGATATCTCTCAATGTTCGCCACCATTAATTGGATATTTTAGTGATATAAAAGTGAAGTGACAATGAGTGGTGGCCAATAGTGGTTTAGGTTGATTTCCCATCCTTTGTGGGCTCTGCCTGTCAAACAGCAGAAGGGCCATGTAACATTATCGTTAGCTGATCATGTTTACTATGAAAGCTATAGGTATGAACTTGGTACAGTTGGCTAAACATAGTGGTAAGTAGAAGTAATGTACTTTCTTCTCCAACCAATATAGGACCAACTAGCGAAGATAGGCAACATTATCCCATTTTCAACATTTGTTTTTAAGAGTATTTAATTACGATTTCTGCTGACAAGACATGATAGACTACATTGATTGATGGGCCACAGTCAAATTGTCTAGCTAGCTAATAACAGATCAGTCAATATGGCTAGTTAACTAATAACAGA
>NW_024608041.1:35000-46202 GCF_018296145.1 Oncorhynchus tshawytscha
ATGTCATCATGGAATGATCTGTTACTCCGTTATGTATAGAGTCATGTCATCATGGAATGATCTGTTACCAGAGGTTACTCAGTTATGTATAGAGTCATGTCATCATGGAATGATCTGTTACCAGAGGTTACTCAGGCAAAAGCAAGTTTAGCTTTAAAAAACATCTTGTATCACAGCACCTCTCCTCTTTCTAAGACTCTCATTTAACTGGATATATGAATAAGTATACCGTATATGAATAGTGTGTAAACAGTATTATGTTGTCTCTTGATGTCTTTCCAACAGTACCAGTCAAACGTTTGGACACACCTACTCATTCCAGGGTTTTTCTTAACTTTTTTTGGTTACTACATGATTCCATATGTGTTATTTCATAGTTTTGATGTCTTCACTATTATTCTACAATGTAGAAAATAATACAAAATAAAGAAAAACCCTGGAATGAGTAGGTGTATAACTAATATTTTATTTTTTATTTTGAATTCAATGTTTATTTTATGTTGTTCTGTACTTTGTCATGTTCAGTAGTTAATGGACCCCAGGAAGAGTAGCTGCTACATGTTAATGGACCCCAGGTAGAGTAGCTGCTACATGTTAATGGACCCCAGGTAGAGTAGCTGCTACATGTTAATGGACCCCAGGTAGAGTAGCTGCTACATGTTAATGGACCCCAGGAAGAGTAGCTGCTACATGTTAATGGACCCCAGGAAGAGTAGCTGCTACATGTTAATGGACCCCAGGTAGAGTAGCTGCTACATGTTCAGTAGTTAATGGACCCCAGGTAGAGTAGCTGCTACATGGTCAGTAGTTAATGGACCCCAGGAAGAGTAGCTGCTACATGTTAATGGACCCCAGGAAGAGTAGCTGCTGTATGTTCAGTAGTTAATGGACCCCAGGTAGAGTAGCTGCTACATGTTCAGTAGTTAATGAACCCCAGGAAGAGTAGCTGCTACATGTAATGGACCCCAGGAAGAGTAGCTGCTACATGTTCAGTAGTTAATGGACCCCAGGAAGAGTAGCTGCTACATGTTCAGTAGTTAATGGACCCCAGGAAGAGTAGCTGCTACATGTTCAGTAGTTAATGGACCCCAGGAAGAGTAGCTGCTACATGTTCAGTAGTTAATGGACCCCAGGAAGAGTAGCTGCTACATGTTAATGGACCCCAGGTAGAGTAGCTGCTACATGTTAATGGACCCCAGGTAGAGTAGCTGCTACATGTTAATGGACCCCAGGTAGAGTAGCTGCTACATGTTAATGGACCCCAGGAAGAGTAGCTGCTACATGTTAATGGACCCCAGGAAGAGTAGCTGCTACATGTTAATGGACCCCAGGTAGAGTAGCTGCTACATGTTAATGGACCCCAGGAAGAGTAGCTGCTACATGTTCAGTAGTTAATGGACCCCAGGAAGAGAAGCTGCTACATGTTAATGGACCCCAGGAAGAGTAGCTGCTACATGTTAATGGACCCCCAGGAAGAGTAGCTGCTACATGTTAATGGACCCCAGGAAGAGTAGCTGCTACATGTTAATGGACCCCAGGTAGAGTAGCTGCTACATGTTAATGGACCCCAGGAAGAGTAGCTGCTACATGTTCAGTAGTTAATGGACCCCAGGAAGAGTAGCTGCTACATGTTAATGGACCCCAGGAAGAGTAGCTGCTACATGTTCAGTAGTTAATGGACCCCAGGAAGAGTAGCTGCTATATGTTAATGGACCCCAGGAAGAGTAGCTGCTACATGTTAATGGACCCCAGGTAGAGTAGCTGCTACATGTTCAGTAGTTAATGGACCCCAGGAAGAGTAGCTGCTACATGTTCAGTAGTTAATGGACCCCAGGAAGAGTAGCTGCTACATGTTCAGTAGTTAATGAACCCCAGGAAGAGTAGCTGCTACATGTTCAGTAGTTAATGGACCCCAGGTAGAGTAGCTGCTACATGTTAATGGACCCCAGGAAGAGTAGCTGCTACATGTTAATGGACCCCAGGAAGAGTAGCTGCTACATGTCAACGGACCCCAGGTAGAGTAGCTGCTGCACTAAACACACTGGGTTAGCATATCTACACGCCTGAAACACACAAACATGTTTACCCACCATACACACACACACTCCTACCTGGAAGATGAAGATCTTGGGCTTGCACACCAGACTAGGACAGCGGTCTCCTTTGAAGGTGTGTGTCAAGTCTCGGATGGAGAGTTTGCCGTCTCTAGCGAACACGCACTCATTCTCCCCGTGGCTCAGAAACACACACAGGAAACAATCTGCCTCCGTATGGCTCCAGTTCACAGCTGGAGAGAGAGAGAGTGTGTGTGTGTGTGTGTGTGTGTGTGTGTGTGTGTGTGTGTGTGTGTGTGTGTGTGTGTGTGTGTGTGTGTGAGTGTGTGTGTGTGTGGAGAGAGAAAAGTACAGACTGAATTTATTCTACACATTACCCTGTCCTCTGGGGACAGTACTTTCACATCATTAAATCCAGATCAAAATGTTTTTGTTGTGGTTTACCATCGTTATGACAGCCAGGACCTCCTGTCTGTTCAGGTTGTCATATGGCCTCACAGCAAAACTTAGCTCCTCTAGTCTGGGAAAACACACACACACACACACGTTAAAGACAGAAACACAACAGACAAATGTGTGTGTGGGTGCGTCCGTCCATCTGTCTGTCTGTTCGTCCTTTTGTGTGACTCTGTGTGTGGGTGCGTCCGTCCATCTGTGTGTGTGTGAATCTGTCTGTCTGTTCGTCCTTTTGTGTGACTCTGTGTGTGTGACTCTGTGTGTGGGTGCGTCCGTCCATCTGTCTGTGTGACTCTGTGTGTGGGTGCGTCCGTCCATCTGTCTGTGTGACTCTGTGTGTGTGGGTGCGTCCGTCCATCTGTCTGTGTGACTCTGTGTGTGTGTGGGTGCGTCTGTCCATCTGTCTGTGTGACTCTGTGTGTGGGTGCGTCCGTCCATCTGTCTGTGTGACTCTGTGTGTGGGTGCGTCCGTCCATCTGTCTGTGTGACTCTGTGTGTGTGGGTGCGTCCGTCCATCTGTCTGTGTGATTGTGTGTGTGTGACTCTGTGTGTGTGTGTGACTCTGTGTGTGACTCTGTGTGTGTGTGTGACTCTGTGTGTGTGACTCTGTGTGTGTGTGTGTGACTCTGTGTGTGTGTGTGTGACTCTGTGTGTGTGACTCTGTGTGTGTGTGTGACTCTGTGTGTGTGTGTGTGTGACTCTGTGTGTGTGTGTGTGACTCTGTGTGTGTGTGTGTGACTCTGTGTGTGTGTGACTCTGTGTGTGTGACTCTGTGTGAATCTGTGTGTGTACCGTCGCAAGAGGTTGTTCTTGTCAGCTTTGGTACCATGGCGATGAGGAGGCGGAGCTCTGGCGAGAAGTATTCCTGGTTGAAGATGAGGGCCAGCCCCCTTAGGTTGTATGACATCACATACTCCTCCCCGGGTCTGACACCTCAATACTACGGGGGAAGTGAGAATGTAAAGAGAGAGAGAGAGATAAGGGGAGGTGTGAGAGAAGGGGAGGTGTGAGATAATCCTATATAGTGCATTCTGAAAGTATCGAGACCCCATAACTTTTTCCACATTTTGATACGTCACAGCCTTATTCTAAAATCGATTAAATATTTTTTCCCCTCATCAATCTACACATAATAACAAACAGGTTTAGACATTTAAAAAAAATGTATTTAAAAAAGAACTGAAATATCACATTTACATAAGTATTCAGACCCTATACTCAATACTTTGTTGAAGCACCTTTGGCAGCGATTACAGCATCGAGTCTTCTTGGGTATGACGCTACAAGCTCGGCACACCTGTATTTGGGGAGTTTCTCCCATTGCCTCTGCAGATCCTCTCAAGCTCTGTCAGGTTGGATGGGGAGCATCGCTGCACAGCTATTTTCAGGTCTCTCCAGAGATGTTCAATCGGGTTCAAGTCCGGGCTCTGGCTGGGCCACTCCAAGGACATTCAGAGACTTGTCCCAAGCCACTCCTGCATTGCCTTGGCTGTGTGCTTAAGGTCGTTGTCCTGTTGGAAGGTGAACCTTTACCCCAGTCTGAGGTCCTGAAAGCTCTGGAGCAGGTTTTCATCAAGGATCTCTGTACTTTGCTCCGTTCATCTTTCCCTCGATCCTGACTAGTCTCCCGGTCCCCTGCCGCTGAAAAACATCCCACAGCATGATGCTGCCACCACCATGCTTCACCGTAGGGATGGTGCCAGGTTTCCTCCAGACGTGATGCTTGCCATTCAAGCTAAAGAGTTCAATCTTGATTTCATCAGACCAGATAATCTTGTTTCTCATGGTCTGACTCCTTTAGGTGCCTTTTGGCAATCTCCAAGCAGGCTGTCATGTGCCTTTTACTGAGAGTGGCTTCTGTCTGGCCACTCTACCATAAAGACCTGATTGGTTGAGTGCTGCAGAGATGGTTGTCCTTCTGGAAGGTTCTCCCATCTCCACAGAGGAACTCTGGAGCTCTGTCAGAGTGACCATCGGGTTATTGGTCACCTCACCTTCCTTGCTCAGTTTGGCCGGGCGGCCAGCTCTAGGAAGAGTCTTGGTGGTTCCAAACTTCCTCCATTTAAGAATGATGGAGGCCACTGTGTCCTTGGAGACCTTCAGTACTGCAGAAATGTTTTGGTACCCTTCCCCAGATCTGTGACTCGATACAATCCCGTCTTGGAGCTCTACGGACAATTCCTTCGACCTCATGGCTTGGTTTTTGCTCTGACATGCACTGTCAACTGTGGGACTTTATATAGACAGGTGTGTGCCTTTCCAAATCATGTCCAATCAATTGAATTTAACACAAGTTGACTCCAAGTTGTAGAAACATCTCAAGGATGATCAATGGAAACAGGACGCACCTGAACTCTGTCATTATGGGGTATTGTGTAGATTGATAAGGATTTTATTTTTATTTTTTATAATGGAATAAGGCTGAAACAAAATGTGGAAAAAGTCAAGGGGTTTCAATGCTTTCCGAATACCTTTATATATATAACCTTATATACCTAGACTGGAACAGTGAACTGTAAACATGGTTCTAGTCTACCAGATTCACACAACACAAGAGTCTTACCTACAGATTCTTACCCATAGACATCAGGCTCAGCATAGCTCTCTATCAGGGCTGGAATAAAATGATTTACAATTTTCAAATCTATAATGGTTTCAGTATTAACAGGATAAATATAATTATTATCAATCATTATTGACAATTATTGTAAACCATGTAAACAGAACTGCATCAATAATGTCAAGTAGTAGAATGTCCCTGTCACCTGTAGCGGTAATGAATAATGTCATAGCGGTAGTAAAATGTCCTTGTCACCTGTAGCGGTAATGAATAATGTCATAGCGGTAGTAGAATGTCCTTGTCACCTGTAAGCGGTAATGAATAATGTCATAGCGGTAGTAGAATGTCCTTGTCGCCTGTAGCGGTAATGAATAATGTCATAGCGGTAGTAGAATGTCGCCTGTAGCGGTAATGAATAATAATGTCATAGCGGTAGTAAAATGTCCTTGTCACCTGTAGCGGTAATGAATAATGTCATAGTGGTAGTAGAATGTCCTTGTCACCTGTAGCGGTAATGAATAATGTCATAGCGGTAGTAGAATGTCCTTGTCACCTGTAGCGGTATTGAATAATGTCATAGCGGTAGTAAAATGTCCTTGTCACCTGTAGCGGTAATGAATAATGTCATAGCGGTAGTAGAATGTCCTTGTCACCTGTAGCGGTAATGAATAATGTCATAGCGGTAGTAGAATGTCCTTGTCGCCTGTAGCGGTAATGAATAATGTCATAGCGGTAGTAGAATGTCCTTGTTGCCTGTAGCGGTAATGAATAATGTCATAGCGGTAGTAGAATGTCCTTGTTGCCTGTAGCGGTAATGAATAATGTCATAGCGGTAGTAGAATGTCACCTGTAGCGGTAATGAATAATGTCATAGCGGTAGTAGAATGTCCTTGTCGCCTGTAGCGGTAATGAATAATGTCATAGCGGTAGTAGAATGTCCTTGTCGCCTGTAGCGGTAATGAATAATGTCACATACAGCCGACAAGAACTACTGAATATAAGATCAGCGTCAACTCACCATCAGTACGACCAAGAATATGTTTTTCGCGACGCGGATCCTGTGTTCTGCCTTACAACCAGTGTAACCGAGTGGATCACATGCAGCGACCAAAAAAAAAACGACTCAGAAAAAAGGAAACGAAGCGGTCTTCTGGTCAGACTCCGGAGACGGGCACATCGTGCACCACTCCCTAGCATTCTTCTTGCCAATGTCCAGTCTCTTGACAACAAGGTTGATGAAATCCGAGCAAGGGTAGCATTCCAGAGGGACATCAGAGACTGTAACGTTCTCTGCTTCACGGAAACATGGCTAACTGGAGAGACGCAATCCGAAGCGGTGCAGCCAGCGGGTTTCTCCACGCATCGCGCCGACAGAAACAAACATCTTTCTGGTAAGAAGAGGGGCGGGCGTATGTCTTATGGCCAACGTGACATGGTGTGATGAAAGAAACATACAGGAACTCAAATCCTTCTGTTCACCTGATTTAGAATTCCTCACAATCAAATGTAGACCGCATTATCTACCAAGAGAATTCTCTTCGATTATAATCACAGCCGTATATATCCCCCCAAGCAGACACATCGATGGCTCTGAACGAACTTTATTTAACTCTCTGCAAACTGGAAACGATTTATCCGGAGGCTGCATTCATTGTAGCTGGGGATTTTAACAAGGCTAATCTGAAAACAAGACTCCCTAAATTTTATCAGCATATCGATTGCGCAACCAGGGGTGGAAAGACCCTGGATCATTGTTACTCTAACTTCCGCGACGCATATAAGGCCCTGCCCCGCCCCCTTTCGGAAAAGCTGACCACGACTCCATTTTGTTGATCCCTGCCTACAGACAGAAACTAAAACAAGAAGCTCCCACGCTGAGGTCTGTCCAACGCTGGTCCGACCAAGCTGACTCCACACTCCAAGACTGCTTCCATCACGTGGACTGGGAGATGTTTCGTATTGCGTCAGACAACAACATTGACGAATACGCTGATACGGTGTGCGAGTTCATTAGAACGTGCGTTGAAGATGTCGTTCCCATAGCAACGATTAAAACATTCCCTAACCAGAAACCGTGGATTGATGGCAGCATTCGTGTGAAACTGAAGGCACGAACCACTGCTTTTAATCAGGGCAAGGTGTCTGGTAACATGGCTGAATACAAACAGTGCAGCTATTCCCTCCGCAAGGCTATCAAACAAGCTAAGCGCCAGTACAGAGACAAAGTAGAATCTCAATTCAACGGCTCAGACACAAGAGGTATGTGGCAGGGTCTACAGTCAATCACGGACTACAGGAAGAAACCCAGCCCAGTCACGGACCAGGATGTCTTGCTCCCAGGCAGACTAAATAACTTTTGCCCGCTTTGAGGACAATACAGTGCCACTGACACGGCCTGCAACGGAAACATGCGGTCTCTCCTTCACTGCAGCCGAAGTGAGTAAGACATTTAAACGTGTTAACCCTCGCAAGGCTGCAGGCCCAGGCGGCATCCCCAGCCGCGCCCTCAGAGCATGCGCAGACCAGCTGGCCGGTGTGTTTACGGACATATTCAATCAATCCCTATACCAGTCTGCTGTTCCCACATGCTTCAAGAGGGCCACCATTGTTCCTGTTCCCAAGAAAGCTAAGGTAACTGAGCTAAGCGACTACCGCCCCGTAGCACTCACATCCGTCATCATGAAGTGCTTTGAGAGACTAGTCAAGGACCATATCACCTCCACCCTACCTGACACCCTTGACCCACTCCAATTTGCTTACCGCCCAAATAGGTCCACAGACGATGCAATCTCAACCACACTGCACACTGCCCTAACCCATCTGGACAAGAGGAATACCTATGTGAGAATGCTGTTCATCGACTACAGCTCGGCATTCAACACCATAGTACCCTCCAAGCTCGTCATCAAGCTCGAGACCCTGGGTCTCGACCCCGCCCTGTGCAACTGGGTACTGGACTTCCTGACGGGCCGCCCCCAGGTGGTGAGGGTAGGCAACAACATCTCCTCCCCGCTGATCCTCAACACTGGGGCCCCACAAGGGTGCGTTCTGAGCCCTCTCCTGTACTCCCTGTTCACCCACGACTGCGTGGCCATGCACGCCTCCAACTCAATCATCAAGTTTGCGGACTGACACAACAGTGGTAGGCTTGATTACCAACAACGACGAGACGGCCTACAGGGAGGAGGTGAGGGCCCTCGGAGTGTGGTGTCAGGAAAATAACCTCACACTCAACGTCAACAAAACTAAGGAGATGATTGTGGACTTCAGGAAACAGCAGAGGGAACACCCCCATCCACATCGATGGAACAGTAGTGGAGAGGGTAGCAAGTTTTAAGTTCCTCGGCATACACATCACAGACAAACTGAATTGGTCCACTCACACAGACAGCATCGTGAGGAAGGCGCAGCAGCGCCTCTTCAACCTCAGGAGGCTGAAGAAATTCGGCTTGTCACCAAAAGCACTCACAAACTTCTACAGATGCACAATCGAGAGCATCCTGGCGGGCTGTATCACCGCCTGGTATGGCAACTGCACCGCCCTCAACCGTAAGGCTCTCAGAGGTAGTGAGGTCCGACAGATCATAGTGGTACAGGTGCATCAAAGCTGGGACCGAGAGACTGAAAAACAGCTTCTATCTCAAGGCCATCAGACTGTTAAACAGCCACCACTAACATTGAGTGGCTACTGAATAATACAGCTGTCCAGTAGAACTGACTCTGTCCAGCCTGTACTTAATGAATCATGGGATAGTGATGTAGAATGTCCTTGTAAATATATCACTAGCCACTTTAAACAATGCTACCTTATGAATAATGTCATACTTAGTACATTGTCCTTTGTCACCTATGCATACGTTGATACTGACTCTAGTATCATCGACTGCATCCTTATGTAATGAATGTATCACTAGTAGAATGTCCTTGTCACTTAGGTTTAATGAATAATCTCATAGTAGAATGACCTTGTCACCTGTAGCGTAATATCATCAAGTGTATCTTGCCTATGCTGCTCTGAATACCATCACTCATTCATATATCCTTATGTATATTCTTTATCCCCTTACACTGTGTATGACAGTAGTTTTTTTTTTTTAATGAATAATGTCATAGTTAGATTACTTGCTCGTTATTACTGCATTGTCGGAACTAGAAGACAAGCATTTCGCTACACTCGCATTAACATCTGCTAACCATTGTATGTGACAAATAATAATTTGATTTGATTTTGATTTGATTTGATTTGATTTAGAATGTCACCTGTAGCGGTAATGATTAATGTCTAGCGGTAGTAGAATGTCCTTGTTGCCTGTAGCGGTAATGAATAATGTCATAGCGGTAGTAGAATGTCTTGTCACCTGTAGCGGTAATGAATAATGTCATAGCGGTAGTAGAATGTCCTTGTCACCTGTATGGGTCCTGTCACCGGTAATGAATAATGTCATAGCGGTAGTAGAATGTCCTTGTACCTGTAGCGGTAATGAATAATGTCATAGCGGAGTAGAATGTCACCTGTAGCGGTAATGAATAATGCCATAGCGTAGTAGAATGTCCTTGTCACCTGTAGCGGTAATGAATAATGTCATAGCGGTAGTAGAATGTCCTTGTTGCCTGTAGCGGTAATGAATAATGTCATAGCGGTAGTAGAATGTCACCTGTAGCGGTAATGAATAATGTCATAGCAGTAGTAGAATGTCCTTGTTGCCTGTAGCGGTAATGAATAATGTCATAGCGGTAGTAGAATGTCACCTGTAGCGGTAATGAATAATGTCATAGCGGTAGTAGAATGTCACCTGTAGCGGTAATGAATAATGTCATAGCGGTAGTAGAATGTCACCTGTAGCGGTAATGAATAATGTCATAGCGGTAGTAGAATGTCACCTGTAGCGGTAATGAATAATGTCATAGCGGTAGTAGAATGTCACCTGTAGCGGTAATGAATAATGTCATAGTGGTAGTAGAATGTCCTTGTTGCCTGTAGCGGTAATGAATAATGTCATAGCGGTAGTAGAATGTCACCTGTAGCGGTAATGAATAATGTCATAGCGGTAGTAGAATGTCACCTGTAGCGGTAATGAATAATGTCATAGCGGTAGTAGAATGTCACCTGTAGCGGTAATGAATAATGTCATAGCGGTAGTAGAATGTCACCTGTAGCGGTAATGAATAATGTCATAGCGGTAGTAGAATGTCCTTGTCACCTGTAGCGGTAATGAATAATGTCATAGCGGTAGTAGAATGTCACCTGTAGCGGTAATGAATAATGTCATAGCGGTAGTAGAATGTCACCTGTAGCGGTAATGAATAATGTCATAGCGGTAGTAGAATGTCACCTGTAGCGGTAATGAATAATGTCATAGCGGTAGTAGAATGTCCTTGTCGCCTGTAGCGGTAATGAATAATGTCATAGCGGTAGTAGAATGTCCTTGTCACCTGTAGCGGTAATGAATAATGTCATAGCGGTAGTAGAATGTCACCTGTAGCGGTAATGAATAATGTCATAGCGGTAGTAGAATGTCACCTGTAGCGGTAATGAATAATGTCATAGCGGTAGTAGAATGTCACCTGTAGCGGTAATGAATAATGTCATAGTGGTAGTAGAATGTCGCCTGTAGCGGTAATGAATAATGTCATAGCGGTAGTAGAATGTCACCTGTAGCGGTAATGAATAATGTCATAGTGGTAGTAGAATGTCGCCTGTAGCGGTAATGAATAATGTCATAGCGGTAGTAGAATGTCCTTGTTGCCTGTAGCGGTAATGAATAATGTCATAGCGGTAGAATGTCCTTGTCACCTGTAGCGGTAATGAATAATGTCATAGCGGTAGTAGAATGTCACCTGTAGCGGTAATGAATAATGTCATAGCGGTAGTAGAATGTCACCTGTAGCGGTAATGAATAATGTCATAGCGGTAGTAGAATGTCACCTGTAAGCGGTAATGAATAATGTCATAGCGGTAGTAGAATGTCATTGTCCTGTAGCGGTAATGAATAATGTCATAGCGGTAGTAGAATGTCACCTGTAGCGGTAATGAATAATGTCATAGCGGTAGTAGAATGTCCTTGTCACCTGTAGCGGTAATGAATAATGTCATAGCGGTAGTAGAATGTCCTTGTCGCCTGTAGCGGTAAT
>NW_024608042.1:0-40000 GCF_018296145.1 Oncorhynchus tshawytscha
GGCGGCAGGTAGACTAGTGGTTAGAGTGGAGGGGTGGCAGGTAGACTAGTGGTTAGAGTGGTGACGCGGCAGGTAGACTAGTGGTTAGAGTGGAGGGGCGGCAGGTAGACTAGTGGTTAGAGTGGAGGGGCGGCAGGTAGACTAGTGGTTAGAGTGGAGGGGTGGAGGGGCAGCAGGTAGACTAGTGGTTAGAGTGGAGGGGTGGCAGGTAGGCTAGTGGTTAGAGTGGAGGGGTGGCAGGGTAGACTAGTGGTTAGAGTGGAGGGGAGGCAGGTAGACTAGTGGTTAGAATGGAGGGGTGGAGGGGCAGCAGGTAGACTAGTGGTTAGAGTGGAGGGGTGGCAGGTAGACTAGTGGTTAGAGTGGAGGGGCGGCAGGGTAGACTAGTGGTTAGAGTGGAGGGGCGGCAGGTAGACTAGTGGTTAGAGTGGAGGGGCGGCAGGTAGACTAGTGGTTAGAGTGGAGGGGCGGCAGGTAGACTAGTGAGATTGTTGTTCTGTTGACATGACAGTGAATGGGGTTGTTCTGTTGTCATGACAGTGAATGGGGTTGCCATGACAGTGAATGGGGTTGACATGACAGTGAATGGGATTGTTCTGTTAACATGACAGTGAATGGGGTTGACATGACAGTGAATGGGTTTGTTCTGTTGTCATGACAGTGAATTGATTTGTTCTGTTGTCATGACAGTGAATGGGGTTGTCATGACAGTGAATGGGGTTGTCATGACAGTGAATGGGTTTGTTCTATTGACATGACAGTGAATGGGGTTGACATGACAGTGAATGGGTTTGTTCTGTTGACATGACAGTGAATGGGGTTGACATGACAGTGAATGGGGTTGTTCTGTTGTCATGACAGTGAATGGGGTTGTCATGTTGACAGTGACTCCTCACGCTACAGTTTAAAGATGACTTCCTTCTATCTTTGGAGATGTGTGTCTATGTTTAATCACACAGCTACACTATGAATGAGGAAGTGAAGTATTACCTTACCTCACTGTCTGACAGTAGAGGAAAAACACATAGGCTACCATATGCCACCATAGGCTACCATAGGCTACCATATGCCACCATACACTACCATAGGCTACCATAGGCTACCATATGCTACCATATGCCACCATAGGCTACCATAGGCTACCATAGGCTACCATAGGCTACCATATGCCACCATAGGCTACCATAGGCTACCATATGCCACCATAGGCTACCATAGGCTACCATAGGCTACCATATGCTACCATATGCCACCATAGGCTACCATACGCTACCATATGCCACCATAGGCTACCATAGGCTACCATATGCTACCACATGCCACCATAGGCTACCATAGGCTACCATATGCCACCATAGGCTACCATAGGCTACCATATGCCACCATAGGCTACCATAGGCTACCATATGCCACCATAGGCTACCATAGGCTACCATAGGCTACCATATGCTACCATATGCCACCATAGGCTACCATAGGCTACCATATGCTACCATATGCCACCATAGGCTACCGTATGCAGTGAACACAGGTGTGCACAACAGCGAATGGTCTTTCGATGTGTTTAGTTGTCTGTGAAAGTGTATGCTGTTAAAACCCCAGAGTTGTCAGGCTCAGCTCACGCTGCTGCAGTGCCACTACACTATGAATAGATCGGTAGCCTAGCAGGAAGAAATGTCTGAACATTCTGTAGGACAAAATGAGTTAACCCTTCACACATACCGTCACCTTCTGACTGCACCGTGGTTATTTACAGTATTTAAAGAGACAGTGTTTTCACCGCAACAGACATTAGAAATTTAATATTGTAATAATACATGAAAATCCTCTTGACAATATCTTCTGATACGGAAATAACATACCGTCCAATCTGGCCTTCGTCTGATCTGATTCTGTAGAGACCACATGTTGTAGGTTTTAAACATACGGTCCAATCTGGCCTTCGTCTGATCTGATTCTGTAGAGACCACATGTTGTAGGTTTTAAACATACGGTCCAATCTGGCCTTCGTCTGATCTGATTCTGTAGAGACCACATAGGTTTTAAACATACGGTCCTGATCTTTCTGTAGAGACCACATGTTGTAGGTTTTAAACATACGGTCCAATCTGGCCTTCGTCTGATCTGATTCTGTAGAGACCACATGTTGTAGGTTTTAAACATACGGTCCAATCTGGCCTTCGTCTGATCTGATTCTGTAGAGACCACATGTTGTAGGTTTTAAACATACGGTCCAATCTGGCCATCGTCTGATCTGATTCTGTAGAGACCACATGTTGTAGGTTTTAAACATACGGTCCAATCTGGCCTTGTGATCTGCTGAATATGTTGTAGGTTTTTTTCTCCCTCATCTTTTTGTGTGTTTTAAACATCGTTCTCTCGTTCCGTGTTCCAGCGGTCAGTTTGCCATCGTGAAGCGTTGCTGGGAGAAGAGCACGGGTCTGGAGTTCGCCGCTAAATTCATCAAGAAACGTCAGAGCAGATCCAGCCGGCGCGGGGTCAGGAGGGAGGAGATAGAGAGAGAGGTCAACATCCTACAGCAGACACAACACGCCAACATAGTCACCTTCCACGATGTCTACGAGAACCTCACTGACGTGGTGCTCGTCCTGGAGCTGTGAGTCACACCAGAGAGGAACACTACAAACCAGGATTAAGGAATTAGCCAGGGAACTTTCCGGAATATTCTTATATCAGGTTTTTTTTGAAGGGGGGGGGGATAAGTTTGAAATGTGAATGATTTAGTTGACAAAACAAGCAGAAACACATCTCTAAGATTAGCATTCTAAATAAACCAGAAAAATTGTGGTGGTTATTTCTGGTTGTTTTATCAAAAGTTAGCTGGTTACCTCGTTGATCCTGCTTTGAAGTGTACACTTCTGGGCCCGTTTCCACAAAAGCCTCTCAGAGTAGAAAAAGCGGATGATTTCGGATCAGTTTAGCCCTTTAGATCATAATGAATCAGACAATATGGACAGATCCTAGATCAGCCCTTCCTACTCTGAGAGGCTTTGTGGGTACGGGCCCCTAGACCATAGACTGTTTATGGTCCGGCCAAATCAGAACGAGGCCAGAGGAAATTCCCTCTGATTTTAAGAAATTTTGTAGTCGTTTATAATCCATGAAAAGTCATCAACAAATAATGTGTCTGCCTAAGACACTAACAAACACAGTCTTAGCCTGGGAGCCAGTCTGCCTAAGACACTAACAAACGGAGTCTTAGCCTGGGAGCCAGTCTGCCTAAGACACTAACAAACGGAGTCTTAGCCTGGGAGCTAGTCTGCCTAAGACACTAACAAACGGAGTCTTAGCCTGGGAGCCAGTCTGCCTAAGACACTAACAAACACAGTCTTAGCCTGGGAGCCAGTCTGCCTAAGACACTAACAAACACAGTCTTAGCCTGGGAGCCAGTCTGGTTTTATCTAACAAACACAGTCTTAGCCTGGGAGCCAGTCTGGTTGTATCTAACAAACACAGCCTTAGCCTGGGAGCCAGTCTGGTTTTATCTAACACACACAGTCTTAGCCTGGGAGCCAGTCTGGTTGTATCTAACACACACAGTCTTAGCCTGGGAGCCAGTCTGCCTAAGACACTAACAAACACAGCCTTAGCCTGGGAGCCAGTCTGGTTTTATCTAACAAACACAGTCTTAGCCTGGGAGCCAGTCTGGTTCTATCTAACAAACACAGCCTTAGCCTGGGAGCCAGTCTGGTTGTATCTAACACACACAGTCTTAGCCTGGGAGCCAGTTTGGTTTTATCTTTCACCTGTAATATCTGTTGTACTATGATGGAGAGATGCTTTGTGTTGTGTGTGTGTGTGTGTGTGTGTGTGTGTGTGTGTGTGTGTGTGTGTGTGTGTGCTGCAGGGTGTCTGGGGGAGAGCTGTTTGACTTCCTGGCCCAGAAGGAGTCTCTGAGTGAAGAGGAGGCAACTCAGTTTATCAAACAGATTCTGGAGGGTGTCCACTACCTACACTCTAGGAAGATAGCACACTTTGACCTCAAGGTACTGTACACACACACACACACACACACACACACACACACACACACACACACACACACACACACACACACACACACACACACACACACACACACACACACACACACACACACACACACACACACACACACACACACACACACACACACACACACACACACACACACACACACACACACACTGTATACACACACACACACACACTGTATACACACACACAAAAACAGAGGGGAGGTGTGTGTGTGTGTGTCTGTGTGTGTGTGTGTGTGTGTGTGTGTGTGAGTGTGTACACAGTGTGTGTGTGCGTGTGTGTGTGAGTGTGTACACAGTGTGTGTGCACACAGTATGTGTGTGCGTGCGTGCTGCCTCTATGAGGCACTACCAATGAGGGAAGCCATTTTAGAGGCGAAGACAAGATTTAGTTTCTATGGTGACAAATAATCTCTGTGGCCAACAGCCCTGTTAGGTGGGCCAGTCTAACTCTTCAGTACCCTGCCAGTCTAGTGATGCCAGTCATTCAGAAGATCAGCTGCAGCTAAGCACAACACTGTGGTCCTCCTCTCTAATGAACGATAACTACCATGGTGCCATCCTAACAGGTCCTCCTCTCTAATGAATGATAACTACCATGGTGCCATCCTAACAGGTCCTCCTCTCTAATGAATGATAACTACCATGGTGCCATCCTAACAGGTCCTCCTCTCTAATGAACGATAACTACCATGGTGCCATCCTAACAGGTCCTCCTCTCTAATGAACGATAACTACCATGGTGCCATCCTCACAGGTCCTCCTCTCTAATGAACGATAACTACCATGGTGCCATCCCAGGTCCTCTCTCTAATGAATGATAACTACCATGGTGCCATCCTAACAGGTCCTCCTCTCTAATGAATGATAACTACCATGGTGCCATCCTAACAGGTCCTCCTCTCTAATGAATGATAACTACCATGGTGCCATCCTAACAGGTCCTCCTCTCTAATGAATGATAACTACCATGGTGCCATCCTAACAGGTCCTCCTCTCTAATGAACGATAACTACCATGGTGCCATCCTAACAGGTCCTCCTCTCTAATGAACGATAACTACCATGATGCCATCCTCACAACACACTGGTCCTCCTCTCTAATGAACGATAACTACCATGGTGCCATCCTAACAGGTCCTCCTCTCTAATGAACGATAACTACCATGGTGCCATCCTAACTGGTCCTCCTCTCTAATGAATGATAACTACCATGGTGCCATCCTAACTGGTCCTCCTCTAATGTACAAAGATGGTAGATAAACTCAGCAACAAAAATAAACATCCTCTCACTGTCAACTGTGTTTATTTTCAGCAAACTTAGCATAAGTAAATATTTGTATGAACATAACAAGATTCAACAACTGAGACACAAACTGAACAAGTTCCACAGACATGTGACTAACAGAAATGGAATAATGTGTCCCTGAACAAAGGGGGGTCAAAATCAAAAGTAACAGTCAGTATCTGGTGTGGCCACCAGCTGCATTAAGTACTGCAGTGCATCTCCTCCTCATGGACTGCACCAGATTTGCCAGTTCTTGCTGTGAGATGTTACCCAACTCTTCCACCAAGGCACCTGCAAGTTCCTGGACATTTCTGGGGGGAATGGCCCTAGCCCTCACCCTCCGATCCAACAGATCCCAGATGTGCTCAATGGGATTGAGATCCGGGCTCTTCGCTGGCCATGGCAGAACACTGACATTCCTGTCTTGCAGGAAATAACACACAGAATGAGAGGTATGGCTGACATGACCCTCCAGCATGAGCCTGTAGGAAGTGCACCACATGAGGATGTCTTCCCTGTAACACACAGCATTGAGATTGCCTGCAATGACAACAAGCTCAATCCGATGATGCTGTGACACACTGCCCCAGAACATGACAGACGTCTCACAGTACGGACATTGCAATTTATTTCCCTGGCCACATCTGCAGTTCTCATGCCTCCTTGCAGCAAGCCTAAGGCACATTCACGCAGATGAGCAGGGACCCTGGGCATCTTTCTTTTGGTGTTTTTCAGAGTCAGTAGAAAGGCCTCTTTAGTGTCCTAAGTTTTCATAACTGTGACCTTAATTGCCTACCGTCCGTAAGCTGTTAGTGTCTTAACGACCTTTCCACAGGTGGATGTTCATTCATTGTTTATGGTTCATTGAACAACGATGGGAAACAGTGTTTAAACCCTTTACTATGAAGATCTGTGAAGTTATTTGGATTTTTACTAATTATCTTTGAAAGACAGGGTCCTGAAAATGGGACGTTTCTTTTTTTGCTGAGTTTATATAGAAAGATGTGTAGACTGCTGTACAAAGATGGTAGATATATGGAAAGATCTATAGACTGCTGTACAAAGATGGTAGATATATAGAAAGATCTATAGACTGCTGTACAAAGATGGTAGATATATAGAAAGATCTATAGACTGCTGTGCAAAGTGAAACTGAAATATACAACTATTTCGAGAAGTATAGTCAAATTGGTAACACTTTAGACTGCAGGTACTGTATAATGCATTATGGTCTTGTCATGAGCTTGCTTAAATGAGGGCTGGACGGCTGAAATCTGTACTGCTGAGAGCTTTAAATCCCATTAATAAGAGACACACTTGGGGGGGTGCTGCTCGCAGCACTTTACCTCAGATAGAGAGATGGACAGAGAGAGGGGAGAGAGAGAGAAAGTGCTGTGTCAGGTATGGGAAAAGGGTTCAATAAGGGTGTAGTCCTTCCCGGCGTTGACATAGAGGCTTGCTGTGGTCTCACCACAGGAAGACTGGGGGAGGGGGAGACGGGAGAGACGGGGAGGGGAGGAGGAAGGGGAGACGGGAGAGGGAGGAGGAAACGAAAGTGACAGGGGAGAGGGAGGAGGAGACGAAAGAGACGGGAGAGGGAGGAGGAGACGGAAGAGACAGGGGAGAGGGAGGAGGAGACGGAAGAGACAGGGGAGAGGGAGGAGGAGACGAAAGAGACAGGAGAGGGAGGAGGAGATGATAGAGACAGGAGAGGGAGGAGGAGATGATAGAGACAGGGGAGGGAGGTGAAGACGAAAGAGATGGGAGAGGGAGGAGGGACAGGGGAGACGGGAGAGGGAGGAGGAGACGAAATGACAGGGGAGAGGAAAGAGGAGGGAGGAGGAGACGGAAGAGACAGGGGAGAGGGAGGAGGAGACGAAAGAGACAGGGGAGAGGGAGGAGGAGAGGAAGAGACAGGGGAGAGGGAGGAGGGAGAAGAGAAGAGACAGGGGAGAGGGAGGAGGAGGAAAGACGGAGAAAGAGAGAAAGAGGGAGAGGGAGGAGACGAAAGAGACGAAAGGAGACGA
Organism: Oncorhynchus tshawytscha; assembly: GCF_018296145.1. Taxonomy (NCBI): domain Eukaryota; kingdom Metazoa; phylum Chordata; class Actinopteri; order Salmoniformes; family Salmonidae; genus Oncorhynchus; species Oncorhynchus tshawytscha. The sequence goes on from NW_024608042.1 coordinate 7,352, forward strand.
AAGAGACTTTGGAGAGGGAGGAGGAGACGAAAGAGACAGGGAGAGGGAGGAGGAGAGGAGACGGAGAGGGAAGGAGACAGGAGAGGGAGGAGGAGATGAAAGAGACAGGAGAGGGAGGAGGAGAAAGAAAGAGAGGGGGAGAGGGAGGAGGAGACGAAAGAGACAGGGAGAGGGAGGAGGAGACAAAAGAGACAGGGGAGAGGGAGGAGGAGACGAAAGAGACAGGGGAAAGGGAGGAGGAGACAGAAAAGACAGGGGAGAGGGAGGAAGAGACAGGGGAGAGGGAGGAGGAGACGAAAGAGACGGGAGAGGGAGGAGGAGACGAAAGAGACAGGGGAAAGGAGGAGGAGACAGAAAAGACAGGGGAGAGGGAGGAGGAGACAAAAGAGACAGGGGAGAGGGAGGAGGAGACGAAAGAGACGGGAGAGGGAGGAGGAGACGAAAGAGACAGGGAGAGGGAGGAGGAGACGAAAGAGACGGGAGAGGGAGGAGGAGACAAAAGAGACGGGAGAGGGAGGAGGAGATGAAAGAGAAGGGGAGGGACAGGAGGGAGAGGGAGGAGGAGACAGGGGAGAGGGAGGAGGAGACAGGGACAGGGGGAGGAGGAGACGAAAGAGACGGGAGAGGGAGGAGGAGGAAAGAGACAGGGGAGAGGGAGGAGGAGACGAAAGAGACAGGGGAGAGAGGAGGAGGAGACAAAAGAGACAGGGGAGAGGGAGGAGGAGACAAAAGAGACGGGAGGAGGGAGGAGGAGATGAAAGAGACAGGGAGAGGGAGGAGGAGACAGGGGAGAGGGAAAGAGACAGGGGAGAGGGAGGAGGAGACGAAAGAGACAGGGGAGAAGGAGAGACAGGAGAGACGGAGAGGGAGGAGGAGACTAAAGAGACAGGGGAGAGGGAGGAGGAGACGAAAGAGACAGGGGAGAGGGAGGAGGAGACAGGGGAGACGGGAGAGGGAGGAGGAGACGAAAGAGGGGAGAGGGAGGAGGAGACGAAAGAGACAGGAGAGGCAGGAGGAGACGAAAGAGACAGGGGGAGGGAGGAGGAGACGAAAGAGACAGGGAGAGGGAGGAGGAGATGAAAGAGACAGGGGAGAGGGAGGAGGAGACAAAAGAGACAGGGGAGAGGGAGGAGGAGACAAAAGAGACAAGGGAGAGGAGGAGGAGGAGACGGAAAGAGACAGGGGAGAGGGAGGAGGAGACAGGGGAGAGGGAGGAGGAGACAGGGGAGAGGGAGGAGAAGACGAAAGAGACAGGGGAGAGGGAGGGGGAGACAGGGGAGACGGGAGACGGAGGAGGAGATGAAAGAGACAGGGGAGAGGGAGGAGGAGACGAAAGAGACAGGGAGAGGGAGGAGGAGACAGGGAGACGGAGAGGGAGGAGGAGACGAAAGAGACGGGAGAGGGAGGAGGAGACGGAAGAGACAGGGGAGAGGGAGGAGGAGATGAAAGAGACAGGGGAGAGGCAGGAGGAGATGAAAGAGACAGGGGAGAGGGAGGAGGACACGAAAGAGACAGCAGAGGGAGGAGGAGACAAAAGAGACGGGAGAGGGAGGAGGAGACATGGGAGAGGGAGGAGGAGACAGGGGAGACGGGAGAGGGAGGAGGAGACGAAAGAGACAGGGAGAGGGAGGTGGAGATAGGGAGACGGGAGAGGGAGGAGGAGAGACGAAAGAGACAGGGGAGAGGGAGGAGGAGACGGAAGAGACAGGGGAGAGGGAGGAGGAGATGAAAGAGACAGGGGAGAGGCAGGAGGAGATGAAAGAGACAGGGAGAGGGAGGAGGACACGAAAGAGACAGGAGAGGGAGGAGGAGACGAAAGAGACAGGGAGAGGGAGGAGGAGATAGAGACAGGGGAAGAGACAGGGGAGAGGGAGGAGGAGACGAAAGAGACAGGGGAGAGGGAGGAGGAGATGAAAGAGACAGGGAGAGGGAGGAGGAGACGAAAGAGACAGGGGAGAGGGAGGAGGAGACGAAAGAGACAGGGGAGAGGGAGGAGGAGACGAAAGAGACAGGGGAGAGGGAGGAGGAGACGAAAGAGACAGGGGAGAGGGAGGAGGAGACAAAAGAGACGGGAGAGGGAGGAGGAGACAAAAGAGACAGGAGAGGGAGGAGGAGAGACAGGGGAGAGGGAGGAGGAGATGAAAGAGGGAGAGGGAGGAGGAGACGAAAGAGACAGGGAGAGGGAGGAGGAGACAAAAGAGACAGGGGAGAGGGAGGAGGAGACAGAAAGAGACAGGGGAGAGGAGGAGGAGACAGAAAGAGACAGGGGAGAGGGAGGAGGAGACGAAAGGGGAGACAGGGGAGAGGGAGGAGGAGACGAAAGAGACAGGGGAGAGGGGGAGAGACAGGAGGGAGGGAGACGAAAGAGACAGGGAGAGGGAGGAGGAGAGACAAAAGAGACAGGGGAGAGGGAGGAGGAGATGAAAGAGACAGGGGAGAGGGAGGAGGAGACGAAAGAGACAGGGAGAGGGAGGAAAGAGACAGGAGAGGGAGGAGGAGACAGGAGGGAGAGGGAGGAGGAGAGAAAGAGACAGAGGGAGGAGGAGGGAGAGAGGGAGGAGGAGACGAAAGAGACAGGGAGAGGGAGGAGGAGACAAAGAGACAGGGAGAGGGAGGAGGAGGAAAAAGACAGGGAGAGAGGAGGAGGGAGAGGGAGGAGAGAAAGAGACGGGAGAGGGAGGAGGAGACGAAAGAGACAGGGGAGAGGGAGGAGGAGACGAAAGAGACAGGGGAGAGGGAGGAGGAGACGAAAGAGACAGGGGAGAGGGAGGAGGAGACGAAAGAGACAGGGGAGAGGAGGAGAGAGGAGAGAGGGGAGAGGGAGGAGGAGATGAAAGAGACAGGGAGAGGGAGGAGGAGACAGGGGAAAGAGACAGGGAGAGGGAGGAGGAGACGAAAGAGACAGGGGAGAGGGAGGAGGAGACAAAAGAGACGGGAGAGGGAGGAGGAGACGAAAGAGACAGGGAGAGGGAGGAGGAGACGAAAGAGACAGGGGAGAGGGAGGAGGGAGGGAGAGGGAGGAGGAAGAGGGAGAGAGAGGGAGGAGGAGACGAAAGAGACAGGGGAGAGGGAGGAGGAGGGAGAGGGAGAGACAGGGAGACGGAGGAGGAGATGAAAGAGACAGGGGAGGAGGGAGGAGGAGACGAAAGAGACAGGGGAGAGGGAGGAGGAGACAGGGGAGAAGGGGAGAGGGAGGAGGAGACGAAAGAGACGGAGAGAGAGGGAGAGGGAGGAGGAGACGAAAGAGACAGGGGAGAGGGAGGAGGAGATGAAAGAGACAGGGGAGAGGAGGAGGAGATGAAAGAGACAGGGGAGAGGGAGGAGGAGAAAGAGACAGGGGAGAGGGAGGAGGAGACGAAAGAGACGGGAGAGGGAGGAGGAGACGGAAGAGACAGGGGAGAGGGAGGAGGAGAGGGAGGGGAGAGGGGAGAGGGAGGAGGAGACGAAAGAGACAGGGGAGAGGGGGAGAGGGAGGAGGAGATGAAAGAGACAGGGGAGAGGGAGGAGGAGACGAAAGAGACAGGGAGAGGGAGGAGGAGACAGGGAGACGGGAGAGGGAGGAGGAGATGAAAGAGACAGGGGAGAGGGAGGAGGAGACGGAAGAGACAGGGGGAGAGGGAGGAGGAGATGAAAGAGACAGGGGAGAGGCAGGAGGAGATGAAAGAGACAGGGGAGAGGGAGGAGGACACGAAAGAGACAGGAGAGGGAGGAGGAGACGAAAGAGACGGGAGAGGGAGGAGGAGACATGGGAGAGGGAGGAGAGACAGGGAGACGGGAGAGGGAGGAGGAGACGAAAGAGACAGGGAGAGGGAGGTGGAGATAGGGGAGACGGGAGAGGGAGGAGGAGACGGAAGAGACAGGGGAGAGGGAGGAGGAGACGGAAGAGACAGGGGAGAGGGAGGAGGAGATGAAAGAGACAGGGGAGAGGCAGGAGGAGATGAAAGAGACAGGGGAGAGGGAGGAGGACACGAAAGAGACAGGAGAGGGAGGAGGAGATGATAGAGACAGGAGAGGGAGGAGGAGATGATAGAGACAGGGGAGGGAGGTGAAGACGAAAGAGATGGGAGAGGGAGGAGGAGACAGGGGAGACGGGAGAGGAGGAGGAGGAAAGAAAGTGACAGGGGAGAGGGAGGAGGAGACGAAAGAGGGAGAGGGAGGAGGAGACGGAAGAGACAGGGAGAGGGAGGAGGAGACGAAAGAGACAGGGGAGAGGGAGGAGGAGACGAAAGAGACAGGGAGAGGGAGGAGGAGAGAAAGAGACGGGAGAGGGAGGAGGAGACGAAAGAGACGGGAGAGGGAGGAGGAGACGAAAGAGACGGGAGAGGGAGGAGGAGATGAAAGAGACAGGGGAGAGGGAGGAGGAGATGAAAGAGACAGGGGAGAGGGAGGAGGAGACGAAAGAGACAGGGGAGAGGGAGGAGGAGACAAAAGAGACAGGGAGAGGGAGGAGGAGACGAAAGAGACAGGGGAGGGAGGAGGAGACAGAAAAGACAGGGGAGAGGGAGGAAGAGACAGGGAGAGGGAGGAGGAGACGAAAGAGACGGGAGAGGGAGGAGGAGACGAAAGAGACAGGGGAAAGGGAGGAGGAGACAGAAAAGACAGGGGAGAGGGAGGAGGAGACGAAAGAGACAGGGGAGAGGGAGGAGGAGACAAAAGAGACGGGAGAGGGAGGAGGAGACGAAAGAGACAGGGGAGAGGGAGGAGGAGACGAAAGAGACAGGGGAGAGGGAGGAGGAGACAAAAGAGACGGAGAGGGAGGAGGAGATGAAAGAGACAGGGGAGAGGGAGGAGGAGGAGGGAGAGGGAAGAGACAGGGGAGAGGGAGGAGGAGACGAAAGAGACAGGGGAGAGGGAGGAGGAGACAAAAGGGGAGACGGGAGAGGGAGGAGGAGACGAAAGAGACAGGGGAGAGGGAGGAGGAGAGGAAAGAGACAGGGGAAAGGGAGGAGGAGACAGGGGAGACGGGAGAGGAGGAGGAGACGAAAGAGACGGGAGGAGGAGGAGACGAAAGAGACAGGGGAGAGGCAGGAGGAGACGAAAGAGACAGGGGAGAGGGAGGAGGAGACGAAAGAGACAGGGGAGAGGGAGGAGGAGATGAAAGAGACAGGGGAGAGGGAGGAGGAGACGAAAGAGACAGGGGAGAGGGAGGAGGAGATGAAAGAGACAAGGGAGAGGGAGGAGGAGACGGAAAGAGACAGGGGAGAGGGAGGAGGAGACGAAAGAGACAGGGGAGAGGGAGGAGGAGACAAAAGAGACGGGAGAGGAGGAGGAGACAAAAGAGACAGGGGAGAGGGAGGAGGAGACGAAAGAGACAGGGGAGAGGGAGGAGGAGACAGGGGAGAGGGAGGAGGAGACAGGGAGAGGGAGGAGAAGACGAAAGAGACAGGGGAGAGGGAGGAGGAGACAGGGAGACAGGGGAGAGGAGGAGGAGAGGAAAGAGACAGGGGAGAGGGAGGAGGAGACGAAAGAGACAGGGGAGAGGGAGGAGGAGACAGGGGAGACGGGAGAGGGAGGAGGAGACGAAAGAGACGGGAGAGGGAGGAGGAGACGGAAGAGACAGGGGAGAGGGAGGAGGAGATGAAAGAGACAGGGGAGAGGCAGGAGGAGATGAAAGAGACAGGGGAGAGGGAGGAGGAGACGAAAGAGACAGGGGAGAGGGAGGAGGAGACATGGGAGAGGGAGGAGGAGACAGGGGAGAGGGGAGAGGGAGGAGGAGACGAAAGAGACAGGGAGAGGGAGGTGGAGATAGGGGAGACGGGAGAGGGAGGAGGAGACGAAAGAGACAGGGAGAGGGAGGAGGAGACGGAAGAGACAGGGAGAGGGAGGAGGAGATGAAAGAGACAGGAGAGGCAGGAGGAGATGAAAGAGACAGGGGAGAGGGAGGAGGACACGAAAGAGACAGGAGAGGGAGGAGGAGACGAAAGAGACGGGAGAGGGAGGAGGAGACATGGGAGAGGGAGGAGGAGACAGGGGAGACGGGAGAGGGAGGAGGAGACGAAAGAGACAGGGAGAGGGAGGTGGAGATAGGGAGACGGGAGAGGGAGGAGGAGACGAAAGAGACAGGGGAGAGGGAGGAGGAGACGGAAGAGACAGGGGAGAGGGAGGAGGAGATGAAAGAGACAGGGGAGAGGCAGGAGGAGATGAAAGAGACAGGGGAGAGGGAGGAGGACACGAAAGAGACAGGAGAGGGAGGAGGAGACGAAAGAGACAGGGGAGGAGGGAGGAGGAGACATGGGAGAGGGAGGAGGAGACAGGGGAGACGGGAGAGGGAGGAGGAGACGAAAGAGACAGGGAGAGGGAGGTGGAGATAGGGGAGAGGGAGAGGGAGGAGGAGAAAAGAGACAGGGGAGAGGGAGGAGGAGACGAAAGAGACAGGGGAAAGGGAGGAGGAGACAGGGGAGACGGGAGAGGGAGGAGGAGACGAAAGAGACGGGAGATGGAGGAGGAGACGAAAGAGACAGGAGAGGCAGGAGGAGACGAAAGAGACAGGGGAGAGGGAGGAGGAGACGAAAGAGACAGGGAGAGAGGGAGGAGGAGATGAAAGAGACAGGGGAGAGGGAGGAGGAGACGAAAGAGACAGGGGAGAGGGAGGAGGAGACGAAAGAGACAGGGAGAGGGAGGAGGAGAGGGGAGGGAGAGGGAGGAGGAGACAGGGGAGACGGGAGAGGGAGGAGGAGACAAAAAGAGACAGGGAGAGGGAGGAGGAGACAAGGGAGACGGGAGAGGAGGAGAGACAAAGAGACAGGGGAGAGGGAGGTGGAGATAGGGGAGACAAAAGAGAGGAGGAGGAGAAAGAGACAGGGGAGAGGGAGGAGGAGACGGAAGAGACAGGGGAGAGGGAGGAGGAGATGAAAGAGACAGGGGAGAGGCAGGAGGAGATGAAAGAGACAGGGAGAGGGAGGAGGACACAAAAGAGACAGGAGAGGGAGGAGGAGACGAAAGAGACGGGAGAGGGAGGAGGAGACATGGGAGAGGGAGGAGGAGACAGGGGAGACGGGAGAGGGAGGAGGAGACGAAAGAGACAGGGAGAGGGAGGTGGAGATAGGGGAGACGGGAGAGGGAGGAGGAGACGAAAGAGACAGGGGAGAGGGAGGAGGAGACAAAAGAGACAGGGGAAAGAGGAGGAGGAGACAAAGAGACGGGAGAGGGAGGAGGAGATGAAAGAGACAGGGAGAGGGAGGAGGAGACGAAAGAGACAGGGGAGAGGGAGGAGGAGACAAAAGAGACAGGGAGAGGGAGGAGGAGACGAAAGAGACAGGGGAGAGGGAGGAGGAGATGAAAGAGACAGGGAGAGGGAGGAGGAGACGAAAGAGACAGGGGAGAGGGAGGAGGAGACGAAAGAGACAAGGGAGAGGGAGGAGGAGACAAAAGAGACAGGGGAGAGGGAGGAGGAGACAAAGAGGAGAGGGAGGAGGAGACGAAAGAGACAGGGAGAGGGAGGTGGAGATAGGGGAGACGGGGAGAGGGAGGAGGAGACGGAAGAGACAGGGAGAGGGAGGAGGAGACGGAAAGACAGGGGGAGGGAGGAGGAGATGAAAGAGACAGGGAGAGGCAGGAGGAGATGAAAGAGACAGGGAGAGGGAGGAGGACACAAAGAGACAGGAGAGGAGGAGGAGGAAAGAGACAGGGAAGGGAGGAGGAGACAGGGAGAGGGAGGAGGAGACAGGGGAGACGGGAGAGGGAGGAGAGACAAAAGAGACAGGGAGAGGGAGGTGGAGACAGGGGAGATAGTGGAGGAGGAGACAAAAGAGACAGGGAGAGGAGGAGGAGACAGGGGAGGGAGGAGAGACAGAAAAAGAGACAGGAGAGGCAGGAGGAGATGAAAGAGACAGGGAGAGGGAGGAGGAGACGAAAGAGACAGGGAGAGGGAGGAGGAGACGAAAGAGACAGGAGAGGCAGGAGGAGACGAAAGAGACAGGGAGAGGGAGGAGGAGACAAAAGAGACAGGGGAGAGGGAGGAGGAGACAAAAGAGACAGGGGAAAGGAGGAGGAGAGAAATAGAGGGATGGAGAGACAAAAGAGACAGGGGAGGGACAGACAAAAGACAGGGAGGGAGAGACAAAAGAGACAGGGGAGGGAGAGACAAAAGAGACAGGGGAGGGAGAGACAAAAGAGAGGGAAGGGAGAGACAAAAGAGAGGGAGGGAGAGACAAAAGAGAGGAGAGGAGAGACAAAAGAGATAGTGGAGGGAGAGACAAAAGAGATAGGGGAGGGAGAGACAAAAAGAGGGGAGGGAGAGACAAAAGAGAGGGGAGGGAGAGACAAAAGAGAGGGGAGGGAGAGACAAAAGAGAGGGAGGGACAGACAAAAAGACAAGAGAGGGAGAGGAGAGACAAAAGAGAGGGGAGGGAGAGACAAAAGAGACATGGGAGGGAGAGACAAAAGAGACATGGGAGGGAGAGACAAAAGACAAGGGGAGGGAGAGACAAAAGAGAGGGGAGGGAGGACAAAAGATAGGTGAGGGAGCGACAAAAGAGAGGGAGGAGAGACAAAAGAGGGAGGGAGAGACAAAATTGAGGAGGGGAGACAAAAGAGAGGGGAGGGAGAGACAAAAGAGGTTGGGAGGGAGTCAAAAGAGACATGGGAGGAGAGACAAAAGAGAGGGAGGGAGAGACAAAAGAGAGGGAGGGACAGACAAAAGAGAGGGAGGGAGAGACAAAAGAGAGGGGAGTGAGAGACAAAAGAGACATGGGAGGGAGAGACAAAAGAGACAAGGGAGGGACCCAGGGAGAGGAAAAGAGGGGAGGGAGAGACAAAAGAAGAGGGAGGGAGAGACAAAAGAGAGGAGAGGTGAGACAAAAAGAGAAGCCCTCTGACAGACTTCTTTCGAAAGAGACAGAGGTTTATCTGAGAGAAAGGGGAGGTTGAGGGAGGTTTAGACGCGTGACATTTGGGATGCAGGCTGTACAGACTGAGGTAAATTGAAGTCCAGGGGTCCATAGGAAGGCTCCTTTACACCACAGCCGGCTGGCAATGCCAAAGTCAGGAACACAGGGTCACGGTGATAGAAGGTCGGAGTGCAACGTTTGACCTTTTGGTTTTGTTTCAAAGGTGTCACCCAGAAGCAGGAAACAGGAGGATCTGAGTAGCCCTGCAGAATAGAACAGGACATCCATTTAATAAGGCTGGACTACTCTTTCAACAGGCTTAATCTGACAGTGCACTTCAGGGTTTCATCCACGTTGGGTTGACAGGGTTTATCTGACGTTGGGGTTGACAGGGTTTATCTGACGTTGGGGTTGACAGGGTTTATCTGACGTTGGGTTGACAGGGTTTATCTGACGTTGGGTTGACAGGGTTTATCTGACGTTGGGTTGACAGGGTTTATCTGATGGGTTGACAGGGTTTATCTGACGTTGGGTTGACAGGGTTTATCTGACGTTGGGTTGACAGGGTTTATCTGACGTTGGGTTGACAGGGTTTATCTGACGTTGGGGTTGACAGGGTTTATCTGACGTTGGGTTGACAGGGTTTATCTGACGTTGGGGTTGACAGGGTTTATCTGACGTTGGGTTGACAGGGTTTATCTGACGTTGGGTTGACAGGGTTTATCTGACGTTGGGTTGACAGGGTTTATCTGACGTTGGGGTTGACAGGGTTTATCTGACGTTGGGTTGACAGGGTTTATCTGACGTTGGGTTGACAGGGTTTATCTGACGTTGGGTTGACAGGGTTTATCTGACGTTGGGGTTGACAGGGTTTATCTGACGTTGGGTTTATCTTGACAGGGTTTATCTGACGTTGGGTTGACAGGGTTTATCTGACGTTGGGTTGACAGGGTTTATCTGACGTTGGGTTGACAGGGTTTATCTGACGTTGGGTTGACAGGGTTTATCTGACGTTGGGTTGACAGGGTTTATCTGACGTTGGGGTTGACAGGGTTTATCTGACGTTGGGTTGACAGGGTTTATCTGACGTTGGGTTGACAGGGTTTATCTGACGTTGGGGTTGACAGGGTTTATCTGACGTTGGGTTGACAGGGTTTATCTGACGTTGGGTTGACAGGGTTTATCTGACAGGGTTTATCTGGCGTTGGGTTTTGACAGGGTTTATCTGGCGTTGGGGTTGACAGGGTTTATCAGGGTTTATCTGACGTTGGGTTGACAGGGTTTATCTGACGTTGGGTTGACAGGGTTTATCTGACGTTGGGTTTATCTGGGTTTATCTGACATTGGGTTTGACAGGGTTTATCTGACGTTGGGTTTGACAGGGTTTATCTGACGTTGGGTTTGACAGGGTTTATCTGATGTTGGGTTTATCTGACGTTGGGTTTGACAGGGTTTATCTGACGTTGGGTTTGACAGGGTTTATCTGACGTTGGGTTGACAGGGTTTATCTGACGTTGGGTTTGACAGGGTTTATCTGACGTTGGGTTTGACAGGGTTTATTTTCTGATCTTTTTTAACCCAAGGAGACAGGAACAGGACTGGAACAAACCCAGTAAACTCAGCACACTAATGATCAGAAATGCAGCAAATCCCTTCACTCTCTTTCTGTTTTTCAGCCTGAAAACATCATGCTGTTGGACAAGAACGTGCCATTGCCAAGGATCAAACTAATCGATTTCGGACTCGCTCACAAAATCGAGGCGGGGGCAGAGTTTAAAAACATTTTTGGGACTCCTGAATTTGTGGGTAAGTTTTAAAAAAAAACGTTTTTCTTTATTTAACTAGGCAAGTCAGTTAAGAACAAATTCTTATTTTCAATGACGGCCTAGGAACAGTGGTTTAACTGCCTGTTCAGGGGCAGAACGACAGATTTCATTCTTGAGACTGACTCACATAAACATGCCATAAGTAGACTACAACACATATGAATATGAATAACTACATTATCAATGTAAAATCAAATGTTAGTCACATGTGCTGAATACAACAGGTGTAGTAGACCTTACAGTGAAATGCTGAATACAACAGGTGTAGTAGACCTTACAGTGAAATGATGAATACAACAGGTGTAGTAGACCTCACAGTGAAATGCTGAATACAACAGGTGTAGTAGACCTGACAGTGAAATTATGAATACAACAGGTGTAGTAGACCTTACAGTGAAATGATGAATACAACAGGTGTAGTAGACCTTACAGTGAAATGCTGAATACAACAGGTGTAGTAGACCTGACAGTGAAATTATGAATACAACAGGTGTAGTAGACCTTACAGTGAAATGATGAATACAACAGGTGTAGTAGAGGTGTAGAATACAACAGGTGTAGTAGACCTTACAGTGAAAATGCTGAATACAACAGGTGTAGTAGACCTTACAGTGAAATGCTGAATACAACAGGTGTAGTAGACCTACAGTGAAATGCTGAATACAACAGGTGTAGTAGAACAGTGAAATGCTGAATACAACAGGTGTAGTAGACCTTACAGTGAAATGCTGAATACAACAGGTGTAGTAGACCTTACAGTGAAATGCTGAATACAACAGGTGTAGTAGACCTTACAGTGAAATGTTTACTTACAAGCCCTTAACCAACAATGCAGTTCAAGAAATAGAGTTAAGAAGATATTTACGAAATAAACTAAAGTGAAAAATACAATAAAATAACAATACCGAGGCTATATACCGACGTGAGTGATACGAGGTGGTAATCATTTAGACAGGTTGCCTTCAAAGGGACTATGGTGGTCTGCTTGAAACATGTACCAGTCAAATGTTTGGACACACCTACTCATTCAAGGGATTTTCTTTATTTGTACTATTTTCTACATTGCAAAATAATAGTGAAGACATCAAAACTATGAATTAGTACATATTAAATAATTGAGTAACCAAAAAAAGTGTTAAAAAAAATATTTTTTATATTTTAGATTCTTCAAAGTAGCCACCCTTTGCCTTGATTACAGCTTTGTACACTCTTGGCATTCTCTCAACCAGCTTGACCTGGAATGCTTTTCCAACAGTTTTGTAGGAGTTCCCACATATGCTCAGCACTTGTTGGCTGCTTTTCCTTCACTCTGCAGTCCAACTCAGAGCCGGTGTAGTAGGACTCAATCTTAGTCCTGTATTGATGCTTTGCCTGTTTAGCAGGATTTCTTAGGATTAGTGTCCCACTCCTTGAAAGCGGCAACTCTAGCCTTTAGCTCGGTGTGGATGTTGCCTGTAATCCATGGCATCTGGTTGGGATATGTGCGTACGTACGGTCACTGTGGGGACGACGATGCACTTATTGATGAAGCCGGTTACTGAGGTGGTATAATGCCAAGGGATGAATCCTGGAACATATTCCAGTCTGTGCTGCAAAACAGTCCTGTAGCGTAGCATCCACGTCATCTGACCACTTCCGTATTGAGCGAGTCACTGGTACTTCCTGCTTTAGTTTTTGCTAGGTAGCAGGAATCAGGAGGATTGAATTATGGTCGGATTTACCAAATGTAGGGCGAGGGAGAGCTTTGTACAGGTTTCTGTGTGTGGAGGTCTAGAGTTTTTTCCCTCAGGTTGCACGTGACATGCTGGTAGAAATAAGGTAAACGGATTTAAGTTTCCCTGCATTAAAGTCCCCGGCCACTAGGAGCGTCGCTTTTGGATGAGCATTTTCTTGTTTGTTTATGGTCTTACACAGCTCGTTGAGTGGGGTCTTAGTGCCAGCATCGGTTTGTGGTGTTAAATAGACAGCTACGAATAATATAGATGAGAACTCTCTTGGTAGATCTGTGTAGTGTGGTCTACAGCTTATCACGAGGTACTCTACCTCAGGCGAGCATAACCTTGAGACTTCTTTAATGTTAGACAACGCACACCAGCTGTTATTGACAAATAGACCCCCCACAAATAGACCCCGCGCCTCTCGTCTTGCTCTGTCTGGACAAAACCCAGCCAGCTGTTATTAGACCCCCCACCCCCGCGCCTCTCGTCTTGCCCCAAAACCCAGCCAATTGACAAATAGACCCCCACAAATACCCCCCCGCGCCTCTCGTCTTGCTCTGTCTGGCCAAAACCCAGCCAGCTGTATGTTATTCATGTCGTCATTCAGCCACGACTCGGTGAAACATAAGATATTACAGTTCCTAATGTTCCGTTGGTAGGATAATCTTAATCGTAGATCATCCAGTTTATTCTCCAGTGACTGCACGTTGGCCAGTAGAACAGATAGTAGTGGTGGTTTACTCACTCGCCTACGAATTCTCCCAAAGCACCCCGACCTCCGCCCCCTTTTTCTCTGTCTTTTTTTAACGCGAATGATGGGGATTTGAGCCTGGTCTCGAGAAAGCAGTGTATCCTTCGCTTCGGGGACTTGTTAAAGAAAAAAAAATCTTTGTCCAGTTCGAGCTGTTCATGAGACCCTGTGTTGATGTGTCCATGTGTTGATGTGTCCATGTGTCTATGTGTTGATGTGTCCATGTGTCGATGTGTCCATGTGTCCATGTGTTGATGTGTCCATGTGTTGATGTGTCCATGTGTTGATGTGTCCATGTGTCCATGTGTCCATGTGTTGATGTGTCCATGTGTCCATGTGTTGATGTGTCCATGTGTTGATGTGTCCATGTGTTGATGTGTCCATGTGTTGATGTGTCCATGTGTCCATGTGTGTCCATGTGTTGATGTGTTGATGTGTTGATGTGTCCATGTGTTGATGTGTCCATGTGTTGATGTGTTGTCCATGTGTCCATGTGTCCATGTGTCCATGTGTCCATGTGTTGATGTGTCCATGTGTTGATGTGTCCATGTGTTGATGTGTCCATGTGTTGATGTGTCCATGTGTTGATGTGTGTCCATGTGCCCATGTGTCCATGTGTTGATGTGTCCATGTGTTGATGTGTCCATGTGTCCATGTGTTGATGTGTCCATGTGTTGATGTGTCCATGTGTCCATGTGTTGATGTGTCCATGTGTTGATGTGTCCATGTGTTGATGTGTCCATGTGTCCATGTGTTGATGTGTCCATGTGTTGATGTGTCCATGTGTTGATGTGTCCATGTGTCCATGTGTCCATGTCCATGTTGATGTGTCCATGTGTCCATGTGTCCATGTGTTGATGTGTCCATGTGTCCATGTGTCCATGTGTTGATGTGTTGATGTGTCCATGTGTCCATGTGTCCATGTGTCCATGTGTGATGTGTCCATGTGTCCATGTGTCCATGTGTCCATGTGTTGATGTGTTGATGTGTCCATGTGTCCATGTGTCCATGTGTTGATGTGTCCATGTGTTGATGTGTCCATGTGTTGATGTGTGATGTGTCCATGTGTCCATGTGTTGATGTGTCCATGTGTCCATGTGTCCATGTGTTGATGTGTCCATGTGTCCATGTGTTGATGTGTCCATGTGTTGATGTGTCCATGTGTCCATGTGTTGATGTGTCCATGTGTCCATGTGTCCATGTGTCCATGTGTCCATGTGTTGATGTGTCCATGTGTTGATGTGTCCATGTGTTGATGTGTCCATGTGTCCATGTGTTGATGTGTCCATGTGTCCATGTGTCCATGTGTCCATGTGTTGATGTGTCCATGTGTTGATGTGTCCATGTGTCCATGTGTCCATGTGTCCATGTGTCCATGTGTTGATGTGTTGATGTGTCCATGTGTCCATGTGTCCATGTGTTGATGTGTCCATGTGTTGATGTGTCCATGTGTCCATGTGTTGATGTGTGATGTGTCCATGTGTCCATGTGTCCATGTGTTGATGTGTTGATGTGTCCATGTGTCCATGTGTCCATGTGTCCATGTGTCCATGTGTTGATGTGTCCATGTGTCCATGTGTCCATGTGTTGATGTGTCCATGTGTTGATGTGTCCATGTGTCCATGTGTTGATGTGTCCATGTGTTGATGTGTCCATGTGTCCATGTGTTGATGTGTTGATGTGTCCATGTGTTGATGTGTCCATGTGTCCATGTGTTGATGTGTCCATGTGTCCATGTGTCCATGTGTTGATGTGTCCATGTGTTGATGTGTTGATGTGTCCATGTGTTGATGTGTCCATGTGTTGATGTGTCCATGTGTTGATGTGTTGATGTGTTGATGTGTTGATGTGTCCATGTGTCCATGTGTTGATGTGTTGATGTGTCCATGTGTTGATGTGTCCATGTGTCCATGTGTCCATGTGTCCATGTGTTGATGTGTTGATGTGTTGATGTGTCCATGTGTTGATGTGTTGATGTGTCCATGTGTCCATGTGCTGATGTGTTGATGTGTCCATGTGTCCATGTGTCCATGTGTTGATGTGTTGATGTGTCCATGTGTCCATGTGTTGATGTGTCCATGTGTTGATGTGTCCATGTGTTGATGTGTCCATGTGTTGATGTGTCCATGTGTTGATGTGTTGATGTGTCCATGTGTCCATGTGTTGATGTGTCCATGTGTTGATGTGTCCATGTGTCCATGTGTTGATGTGTCCATGTGTTGATGTGTCCATGTGTCCATGTGTTGATGTGTCCATGTGTTGATGTGTCCATGTGTTGATGTGTCCATGTGTCCATGTGTGATGTGTCCATGTGTCCATGTGTTGATGTGTCCATGTGTCCATGTGTTGATGTGTCCATGTGTTGATGTGTCCATGTGTCCATGTGTTGATGTGTCCATGTGTCCATGTGTTGATGTGTTGATGTGTCCATGTGTCCATGTGTTGATGTGTCCATGTGTCCATGTGTTGATGTGTCCATGTGTCCATGTGTCCATGTGTCCATGTGTCCATGTGTCCATGTGTTGATGTGTCCATGTGTCCATGTGTTGATGTGTCCATGTGTGTCCATGTGTTGATGTGTCCATGTGTTGATGTGTCCATGTGTCCATGTGTTGATGTGTCCATGTGTCCATGTGTTGATGTGTTGATGTGTCCATGTGTCCATGTGTTGATGTGTCCATGTGTCCATGTGTTGATGTGTTCCATGTGTCCATGTGTCCATGTGTCCATGTGTCCATGTGTTGATGTGTCCATGTGTCCATGTGTCCATGTGTCCATGTGTCCATGTGTCCATGTGTCCATGTGTTGATGTGTTGATGTGTCCATGTGTTGATGTGTCCATGTGTCCATGTGTTGATGTGTCCATGTGTCCATGTGTCCATGTGTTGATGTGTCCATGTGTTGATGTGTTGATGTGTCCATGTGTTGATGTGTCCATGTGTTGATGTGTCCATGTGTTGATGTGTTGATGTGTCCATGTGTTGATGTGTTGATGTGTCCATGTGTTGATGTGTTGATGTGTCCATGTGTTGATGTGTCCATGTGTCCATGTGTCCATGTGTCCATGTGTTGATGTGTTGATGTGTTGATGTGTCCATGTGTTGATGTGTTGATGTGTCCATGTGTCCATGTGCTGATGTGTTGATGTGTCCATGTGTCCATGTGTCCATGTGTTGATGTGTTGATGTGTCCATGTGTCCATGTGTTGTGTCCATGTGTCCATGTGTCCATGTGTCCATGTGTTGATGTGTCCATGTGTTGATGTGTCCATGTGTTGATGTGTTGATGTGCCCATGTGTCCATGTGTTGATGTGTCCATGTGTTGATGTGTCCATGTGTCCATGTGTTGATGTGTCCATGTGTTGATGTGTCCATGTGTCCATGTGTTGATGTGTCCATGTGTTGATGTGTCCATGTGTTGATGTGTCCATGTGTCCATGTGTTGATGTGTCCATGTGTTGATGTGTCCATGTGTGATGTGTCCATGTGTCCATGTGTTGATGTGTTGATGTGTCCATGTGTCCATGTGTTAATGTGTTGATGTGTCCATGTGTCCATGTGTCCATGTGTTGATGTGTTGATGTGTCCATGTGTCCATGTGTCCATGTGTCCATGTGTTGATGTGTCCATGTGTTGATGTGTCCATGTGTCCATGTGTTGATGTGTTGATGTGTCCATGTGTCCATGTGTTGATGTGTCCATGTGTTGATGTGTCCATGTGTTGATGTGTCCATGTGTCCATGTGTTGATGTGTCCATGTGTCCATGTGTTGATGTGTCCATGTGTTGATGTGTCCATGTGTTCCATGTGTCCATGTGTCCATGTGTTGATGTGTCCATGTGTCCATGTGTTGATGTGTCCATGTGTCCATGTGTTGATGTGTCCATGTGTTGATGTGTCCATGTGTCCATGTGTTGATGTGTCCATGTGTCCATGTGTCCATGTGTTGATGTGTCCATGTGTCCATGTGTCCATGTGTTGATGTGTCCATGTGTTGATGTGTCCATGTGTTGATGTGTCCATGTGTCCATGTGTCCATGTGTTGATGTGTCCATGTGTTGATGTGTCCATGTGTTGTCCATGTGTCCATGTGTCCATGTGTTGATGTGTCCATGTGTCCATGTGTCCATGTGTTGATGTGTCCATGTGTCCATGTGTCCATGTGTGATGTGTCCATGTGTCCATGTGTCCATGTGTCCATGTGTCCATGTGTTGTCCATGTGTCCATGTGTTGATGTGTCCATGTGTCCATGTGTTGATGTGTCCATGTGTCCATGTGTCCATGTGTCCATGTGTTGATGTGTCCATGTGTTGATGTGTCCATGTGTTGATGTGTTGATGTGTCCATGTGTCCATGTGTTGATGTGTCCATGTGTCCATGTGTCCATGTGTTGATGTGTCCATGTGTTGATGTGTCCATGTGTGTGTCCATGTGTCCATGTGTTGATGTGTCCATGTGTCCATGTGTCCATGTGTCCATGTGTCCATGTGTTGATGTGTCCATGTGTTGATGTGTCCATGTGTTGATGTGTCCATGTGTCCATGTGTTGATGTGTCCATGTGTCCATGTGTTGATGTGTCCATGTGTCCATGTGTTGATGTGTCCATGTGTGATGTGTCCATGTGTCCATGTGTCCATGTGTTGATGTGATGTGTCCATGTGTCCATGTGTCCATGTGTTGATGTGTCCATGTGTCCATGTGTCCATGTGTTGATGTGTCCATGTGTCCATGTGTCCATGTGTCCATGTGTTGATGTGTCCATGTGTCCATGTGTCCATGTGTTCCATGTGTCCATGTGTCCATGTGTCCATGTGTCCATGTGTCCATGTGTCCATGTGTCCATGTGTCCATGTGTCCATGTGTCCATGTGTCCATGTGTCCATGTGTCCATGTGTCCATGTGTCCATGTGTTGATGTGTCCATGTGTCCATGTGTCCATGTGTCCATGTGTTGATGTGTTGATGTGTCCATGTGTCCATGTGTCCATGTGTCCATGTGTCCATGTGTCCATGTGTCCATGTGTCCATGTGTTGATGTGTCCATGTGTTGATGTGTTGATGTGTCCATGTGTTGATGTGTCCATGTGTTGATGTGTCCATGTGTTGATGTGTTGATGTGTCCATGTGTTGATGTGTTGATGTGTCCATGTGTTGATGTGTTGATGTGTCCATGTGTTGATGTGTCCATGTGTCCATGTGTCCATGTGTCCATGTGTTGATGTGTTGATGTGTTGATGTGTCCATGTGTTGATGTGTTGATGTGTCCATGTGTCCATGTGTCCTGATGTGTTGATGTGTCCATGTGTCCATGTGTCCATGTGTCCATGTGTTGATGTGTCCATGTGTCCATGTGTTGATGTGTCCATGTGTTGATGTGTCCATGTGTTGATGTGTCCATGTGTTGATGTGTCCATGTGTTGATGTGTTGTGTCCATGTGTCCATGTGTGTCCATGTGTCCATGTGTTGATGTGTCCATGTGTCCATGTGTCCATGTGTCCATGTGTTGATGTGTCCATGTGTCCATGTGTCCATGTGTCCATGTGTTGATGTGTCCATGTGTCCATGTGTCCATGTGTCCATGTGTCCATGTGTTGATGTGTCCATGTGTTGATGTGTCCATGTGTTGATGTGTTGTCCATGTGTCCATGTGTCCATGTGTTGATGTGTTGATGTGTCCATGTGTCCATGTGTCCATGTGTTGATGTGTCCATGTGTCCATGTGTCCATGTGTCCATGTGTTGATGTGTCCATGTGTCCATGTGTCCATGTGTCCATGTGTTGATGTGTCCATGTGTCCATGTGTCCATGTGTCCATGTGTTGATGTGTTGATGTGTCCATGTGTCCATGTGTCCATGTGTCCATGTGTCCATGTGTTGATGTGTCCATGTGTTGATGTGTCCATGTGTCCATGTGTTGATGTGTCCATGTGTCCATGTGTCCATGTGTCCATGTGTTGTCCATGTGTTGATGTGTCCATGTGTTGATGTGTCCATGTGTCCATGTGTGTGTCCATGTGTCCATGTGTCCATGTGTTGATGTGTCCATGTGTCCATGTGTTGATGTGTCCATGTGTTGTCCATGTGTCCATGTGTCCATGTGTTGATGTGTCCATGTGTCCATGTGTTGATGTGTTGATGTGTCCATGTGTCCATGTGTCCATGTGTCCATGTGTTGATGTGTCCATGTGTTGATGTGTCCATGTGTCCATGTGTTGATGTGTTGATGTGTCCATGTGTCCATGTGTCCATGTGTTGATGTGTCCATGTGTCCATGTGTTGATGTGTCCATGTGTCCATGTGTTGATGTGTCCATGTGATGTGTCCATGTGTCCATGTGTCCATGTGTTGATGTGTCCATGTGTTGATGTGTCCATGTGTCCATGTGTTGATGTGTCCATGTGTTGATGTGTCCATGTGTCCATGTGTTGATGTGTTGATGTGTCCATGTGTCCATGTGTCCATGTGTCCATGTGTTGATGTGTCCATGTGTCCATGTGTCCATGTGTTGATGTGTCCATGTGTTGATGTGTCCATGTGTTGATGTGTCCATGTGTTGATGTGTCCATGTGTCCATGTGTCCATGTGTTGATGTGTTGATGTGTCCATGTGTTGATGTGTCCATGTGTCCATGTGTTGATGTGTTGTGTCCATGTGTTGATGTGTCCATGTGTCCATGTGTTGATGTGTCCATGTGTTGATGTGTCCATGTGTTGATGTGTCCATGTGTCCATGTGTTGATGTGTCCATGTGTCCATGTGTCCATGTGTTGATGTGTCCATGTGTTGATGTGTCCATGTGTCCATGTGTCCATGTGTTGATGTGTCCATGTGTCCATGTGTCCATGTGTTGATGTGTTGATGTGTCCATGTGTCCATGTGTTGATGTGTCCATGTGTTGATGTGTTGATGTGTCCATGTGTCCATGTGTCCATGTGTTGATGTGTCCATGTGTTGATGTGTTGATGTGTCCATGTGTCCATGTGTTGATGTGTCCATGTGTCCATGTGTTGATGTGTCCATGTGTTGATGTGTCCATGTGTTGATGTGTCCATGTGTCCATGTGTTGATGTGTCCATGTGTCCATGTGTTGATGTGTCCATGTGTTGATGTGTCCATGTGTCCATGTGTTGATGTGTCCATGTGTCCATGTGTTGATGTGTTGATGTGTCCATGTGTCCATGTGTCCATGTGTTGATGTGTCCATGTGTTGATGTGTCCATGTGTCCATGTGTTGATGTGTTGATGTGTTGATGTGTCCATGTGTCCATGTGTTGATGTGTCCATGTGTCCATGTGTTGATGTGTCCATGTGTCCATGTGTTGATGTGTCCATGTGTTGATGTGTCCATGTGTCCATGTGTCCATGTGTTGATGTGTCCATGTGTCCATGTGTTGATGTGTCCATGTGTTGATGTGTTGATGTGTCCATGTGTCCATGTGTCCATGTGTTGATGTGTTGATGTGTTGATGTGTTGATGTGTCCATGTGTCCATGTGTCCATGTGTCCATGTGTCCATGTGTTGATGTGTCCATGTGTCCATGTGTTGATGTGTTGATGTGTTGATGTGTCCATGTGTCCATGTGTTGATGTGTCCATGTGTCCATGTGTCCATGTGTTGATGTGTTGATGTGTCCATGTGTTGATGTGTCCATGTGTCCATGTGTCCATGTCCATGTGTTGATGTGTTGATGTGTCCATGTGTCCATGTGTCCATGTGTCCATGTGTTGATGTGTCCATGTGTCCATGTGTTGATGTGTTGATGTGTCCATGTGTCCATGTGTTGATGTGTCCATGTGTCCATGTGTCCATGTGTCCATGTGTTGATGTGTTGATGTGTCCATGTGTCCATGTGTCCATGTGTTGATGTGTCCATGTGTCCATGTGTTGATGTGTCCATGTGTCCATGTGTTGATGTGTCCATGTGTTGATGTGTCCATGTGTCCATGTGTCCATGTGTTGATGTGTGTCCATGTGTTGATGTGTCCATGTGTTGATGTGTGATGTGTCCATGTGTCCATGTGTTGATGTGTCCATGTGTTGATGTGTCCATGTGTCCATGTGTTGATGTGTTGATGTGTTGATGTGTCCATGTGTCCATGTGTCCATGTGTTGATGTGTGTCCATGTGTCCATGTGTCCATGTGTCCATGTGTTGATGTGTGATGTGTCCATGTGTTGATGTGTCCATGTGTCCATGTGTCCATGTGTTGATGTGTTGATGTGTTGATGTGTCCATGTGTCCATGTGTCCATGTGTTGATGTGTTGATGTGTTGATGTGTCCATGTGTCCATGTGTTGATGTGTCCATGTGTGTTGTCCATGTGTTGATGTGTCCATGTGTCCATGTGTCCATGTGTTGATGTGTCCATATGTGTCCATGTGTTGATGTGTCCATGTGTGTGTCCATGTGTTGATGTGTCCATGTGTCCATGTGTCCATGTGTCCATGTGTTGATGTGTTGATGTGTCCATGTGTTGATGTGTCCATGTGTCCATGTGTCCATGTGTTGATGTGTCCATGTGTTGATGTGTCCATGTGTCCATGTGTCCATGTGTCCATGTGTCCATGTGTCCATGTGTTGATGTGTCCATGTGTCCATGTGTCCATGTGTCCATGTGTTGATGTGTCCATGTGTCCATGTGTCCATGTGTCCATGTGTCCATGTGTCCATGTGTTGATGTGTCCATGTGTTGATGTGTCCATGTGTTGATGTGTCCATGTGTCCATGTGTTGATGTGTCCATGTGTCCATGTGTTGATGTGTCCATGTGTCCATGTGTCCATGTGTTGATGTGTTGATGTGTCCATGTGTCCATGTGTCCATGTGTTGATGTGTTGATGTGTTGATGTGTCCATGTGTTGATGTGTCCATGTGTTGATGTGTCCATGTGTCCATGTGTTGATGTGTTGATGTGTCCATGTGTCCATGTGTCCATGTGTTGATGTGTCCATGTGTCCATGTGTCCATGTGTCCATGTGTTGATGTGTCCATGTGTTGATGTGTCCATGTGTCCATGTGTTGATGTGTCCATGTGTCCATGTGTCCATGTGTTGATGTGTTGATGTGTTGATGTGTCCATGTGTTGATGTGTCCATGTGTCCATGTGTCCATGTGTCCATGTGTCCATGTGTTGATGTGTTGATGTGTTGATGTGTCCATGTGTCCATGTGTCCATGTGTTGATGTGTTGATGTGTTGATGTGTCCATGTGTCCATGTGTTGATGTGTCCATGTGTTGATGTGTTGATGTGTCCATGTGTCCATGTGTCCATGTGTTGATGTGTCCATATGTCCATGTGTTGATGTGTCCATGTGTTGATGTGTTGATGTGTCCATGTGTCCATGTGTTGATGTGTTGATGTGTCCATGTGTCCATGTGTCCATGTGTTGATGTGTTGATGTGTCCATGTGTTGATGTGTCCATGTGTCCATGTGTCCATGTGTTGATGTGTCCATGTGTTGATGTGTCCATGTGTTGATGTGTCCATGTGTCCATGTGTCCATGTGTTGATGTGTCCATGTGTCCATGTGTCCATGTGTCCATGTGTTGATGTGTCCATGTGTTGATGTGTCCATGTGTTGATGTGTCCATGTGTCCATGTGTTGATGTGTTGATGTGTTGATGTGTCCATGTGTTGATGTGTCCATGTGTCCATGTGTCCATGTGTTGATGTGTTGATGTGTCCATGTGTCCATGTGTCCATGTGTTGATGTGTTGATGTGTCCATGTGTCCATGTGTCCATGTGTTGATGTGTTGATGTGTCCATGTGTCCATGTGTCCATGTGTCCATGTGTTGATGTGTCCATGTGTCCATGTGTCCATGTGTCCATGTGTTGATGTGTCCATGTGTTGATGTGTTGATGTGTCCATGTGTTGATGTGTCCATGTGTCCATGTGTCCATGTGTTGATGTGTCCATTGTCCATGTGTCCATGTGTCCATGTGTCCATGTGTCCATGTGTCCATGTGTCCATGTGTCCATGTGTTGATGTGTCCATGTGTCCATGTGTCCATGTGTTGATGTGTTGATGTGTCCATGTGTTGATGTGTTGATGTGTCCATGTGTTGATGTGTCCATGTGTCCATGTGTCCATGTGTCCATGTGTTGATGTGTTGATGTGTTGATGTGTCCATGTGTGATGTGTCCATGTGTCCATGTGTCCATGTGTCCATGTGTCCATGTGTTGATGTGTTGATGTGTCCATGTGTCCATGTGTCCATGTGTTGATGTGTTGATGTGTCCATGTGTCCATGTGTCCATGTGTCCATGTGTTGATGTGTCCATGTGTTGATGTGTTGATGTGTCCATGTGTCCATGTGTCCATGTGTTGATGTGTCCATATGTCCATGTGTTGTCCATGTGTCCATGTGTTGATGTGTTGATGTGTCCATGTGTCCATGTGTCCATGTGTTGATGTGTTGATGTGTTGATGTGTCCATGTGTCCATGTGTCCATGTGTCCATGTGTTGATGTGTCCATGTGTCCATGTGTTGATGTGTCCATGTGTCCATGTGTCCATGTGTTGATGTGTCCATGTGTTGATGTGTCCATGTGTCCATGTGTCCATGTGTCCATGTGTTGATGTGTCCATGTGTCCATGTGTCCATGTGTCCATGTGTTGATGTGTCCATGTGTCCATGTGTCCATGTGTTGATGTGTTGATGTGTCCATGTGTTGATGTGTCCATGTGTCCATGTGTCCATGTGTCCATGTGTTGATGTGTCCATGTGTCCATGTGTCCATGTGTCCATGTGTTGATGTGTCCATGTGTTGATGTGTCCATGTGTCCATGTGTCCATGTGTCCATGTGTTGATGTGTCCATGTGTTGATGTGTCCATGTGTCCATGTGTCCATGTGTCCATGTGTTGATGTGTCCATGTGTCCATCTGTCCATGTGTCCATGTGTTGATGTGTCCATGTGTCCATGTGTTGATGTGTCCATGTGTCCATGTGTCCATGTGTTGATGTGTTGATGTGTCCATGTGTCCATGTGTTGATGTGTCCATGTGTCCATGTGTTGATGTGTGTGATGTGTCCATGTGTCCATGTGTCCATGTGTCCATGTGTGATGTGTTGATGTGTTGATGTGTCCATGTGTGATGTGTCCATGTGTCCATGTGTCCATGTGTCCATGTGTTGATGTGTTGATGTGTTGATGTGTCCATGTGTCCATGTGTCCATGTGTTGATGTGTTGATGTGTCCATGTGTTGATGTGTCCATGTGTCCATGTGTCCATGTGTCCATGTGTTGATGTGTTGATGTGTTGATGTGTCCATCTGTCCATGTGTCCATGTGTTGATGTGTCCATGTGTCCATGTGTTGATGTGTCCATGTGTCCATGTGTCCATGTGTCCATGTGTTGATGTGTTGATGTGTCCATGTGTCCATGTGTTGATGTGTTGATGTGTCCATGTGTCCATGTGTCCATGTGTTGATGTGTCCATGTGTCCATGTGTCCATGTGTTGATGTGTTGTCCATGTGTCCATGTGTTGATGTGTCCATGTGTCCATGTGTCCATGTGTCCATGTGTTGATGTGTCCATGTGTTGATGTGTCCATGTGTTGATGTGTCCATGTGTCCATGTGTTGATGTGTCCATGTGTTGATGTGTCCATGTGTTGATGTGTTGATGAGACCCTGACAAATCTCAGGTATTAACAGGAAATGCATTGTTTTGATGTAAATACTACTTTCTATCATTCATTCAGTCTTCTAGTGACCTTCTCTCTGTTATGGACACATTCAGTCTTCTAGTGACCTTCTGTCTGAGATAGTGATGCATTTAGTGCAGTGTTCTGCTGATTGCTGATTGGTCAACCTGTCTGTTTCAGCGCCAGAGATAGTGATGCATTTAGTGCAGTGTTCTGCTGATTGCTGATTGGTCAACCTGTCTGTTTCAGCGCCAGAGATAGTGATGCATTTAGTGCAGTGTTCTGCTATTTGCTGATTGGTCAACCTGTCTGTTTCAGCCCCAGAGATAGTGAACTACGAACCGCTGGGACTGGAGGCAGATATGTGGAGTATAGGAGTCATCACCTACATCCTGTGAGTTTAGGTTCATCACGACATGAACCCTTATTAGGAGTCATCACCTACATCCTGTGAGTTTAGGTTCATCACAACATGAACCACACTATACATGAACCCTTATTAGGAGTCATCACCTACATCCTGTGAGTTTAGGTTCATCACAACATGAACCACACTATACATGAACCCTTCTTAGGAGTCATCACCTACATCCTGTGAGTTTAGGTTCATCACGACATGAACCACACTATACATGAACCCTTCTTAGGAGTCATCACCTACATCCTGTGAGTTTAGGTTCATCACGACATGAAGCATGAACCACACTACACATGAACCCTTATTAGGGTTCAACATGAAGCATGAACCACACTATACATGAACCCTTATTAGGCATAAGAAAATACAAAATATAGGCACGATAACCCAACGCGCACCAGTCAAACACATGCGCACATGTACTTACAATAAACATGGGGGAACAGAGGGTTAAATACACAACACATAATGAGGGAAATGAAAACCAGGTGTGTGGGAAAACAAGACAAAACAAATGAAAAAATGGATTGGCGATGGCTAGAAGGCCCGGCGACGTCGACCGCCGAATAGCGCCCGAACAAGGAGAGGCATCGACTTCGGTAGAAGTCGTGACATGTAAACAGGGATGGTGTAGGTGAACACATGTAATGTTCCTCACACTCCTCCTGTTCTGGCCTTGTTGTCGTTGTGTTCCAGGCTGAGTGGAGCGTCTCCCTTCCTGGGAGAGACTAAACAGGACACGCTGGCCAACATCTCAGCCATGAACTACGAGTTTGACGAGGAGTTCTTCTGTAGAACCAGTGAACTGGCCAAAAGCTTCATACGGCAGCTACTGGAGAGAGACAAGATGTAAGGAGGGGTTAGAGGTCATGGGTCAGGGGTCAGCTGGCTAATATGACAGCTACTGGAGAGAGGAGTTTTTCTGTAGAACCAGTGAACTGGCCAAAAGCTTCATACGGCAGCTACTGGAGAGAGACAAGATGTAAGGAGGGGTTAGAGGTCAGGGGTCAGCTGGCTAATATGACAGCTACTGGAGAGAGACAAGATGTAAGGAGGGTTAGAGGTCAGGGGGGGTCAGCTGGCTAATATGACAGCTACTGGAGAGAGACAAGATGTAAGGAGGGATTAGAGGAGGGGTCAGGGGGACAAGATGTAAGGAGGGATTAGAGGTCGGAGGTTAGGGGTCAGCTGGCTAATATGACAGCTACTGGAGAGAGACAAGATGTAAGGAGGGGTTAGAGGTCAGGGGTTAGGGGTTCAGCTGGCTAATATGACAGCTGCTGGAGAGAGACAAGATGTAAGGAGGGGTTAGAGGTCAGGGGTTAGGGGTCAGCTGGCTAATATGACAGCTGCTGGAGAGAGACAAGATGTAAGGAGGGATTAGAGGTCAGGGGTTAGGGGTCAGCTGGCTAATATGACAGCTACTGGAGAGAGGCTAGATGTAAGGAGGGATTAGAGGTCAGGGGTCAGGGTCAGCTAGCTAATATGACAGCTGCTGGAGAGAGACAATATGTAAGGAGGGGTTAGAGGTCAGGGGTTAGGGGTCAGGGTCAGCTGGCTAATATGACAGCTGCTGGAGAGAGACAAGATGTAAGGAGGGATTAGAGGTCGGAGGTTAGGGGTCTGCTGGCTAATATGACAGCTACTGGAGAGAGGCTAGATGTAAGGAGGGATTGGGGGTCGGGGGTTAGGGGTCAGGGTCAGCTGGCTAATATGACAGCTGCTGGAGAGAGACAAGATGTAAGGAGAGATTGGGGGTCGGGGGTTAGGGGTCAGGGTCAGCTGGCTAATATGACAGCTGCTGGAGAGAGACAAGATGTAAGGAGGGATTAGAGGTCAGGGGTTAGGGGTCAGCTGGCTAATATGACAGCTACTGGAGAGAGACAAGATGTAAGGAGAGATTGGAGGTCGGGGGTTAGGGGTCAGGGTCAGCTGGCTAATAACTTCATATGACAACTACTGGAGAGAGACAAGATGTGGGGAGGTGGAAAATAAAAATGAGAGATTTGAAATTGAACTCAGGTGCATCCTGTTTCCATTGATCATCCTTGAGATGTTTCTACAACTTGATTGGAGTCCATCTGTGGTAAATTCAATTGATTGGACATGATTTGGAAAGGCACACGCCTGTCTATATAAGGTCCCACAGTTGACAGTGACTGTCAGAGCAAAAACCAAGCCATGAGGTCGAAGAAATTGTCTGTAGAGCGCCGAGACATGATTGTGTCGAGGCACAGATCTGGGGAAGGGTACCAAAACATTTCTGCAGCATTGAAGGTCCCCAAGAACACAGTGGCCTCCATCATTCTTAAATGGAAGAAGTTTGGAACCACCAATCGGGTGAGAAGGGCATCGATCAGAAAGGTGACCAAGAACCCGATGGTCACTCTGAAGGAGCACCAGAGTTCCTCTGTGGAGATGGGAGAATCTTCCAGAAGGACAACCATCTCTGCAGCATTCCACCATTCAGGCCTTTATGGTAGCCTGGCCAGACAGAAGCCACTCCTCAGTAAAAGGCACATGACAGCCCGCTTGGAGTTTTGCCAAAAGCCACATAAAGACTCTCAGACCATGAGAAACAAGATTCTCTGGTCTGATGAAACCAAGATTGAACTCTGAACGCTAAATGGAAGAAACCTGGCACAATCCCTACGATGAAACATGGTGGTGACAGCATCATGCTGTGGGGATGTTTTTCAGCGGCAGGGACTGTGAGACTAGTCAGGATCAAGGAAAAGATGAAGGGAGCAAAGTACAGAGAGATCCTTGATGAAAACCTGCTCCAGAGCGCTCAGGACCTCGGACTGGGGTGAAGGTTCACCTTCCAACAGGACAACGACCCTAAACACACAGCCAAGACAACGCAGGAGTGGCTTCGGGACAAGTCTCTGAATGTCCTTGACTGACCCAGCCAGAGCCCAGACTTGAACCCGATCGAACATCTCTGGAGAGACCTGAAAATAGCTGTGCAGCGACGCTCCCCAACTAACCTGACAGAGCTTGAAAGGATCTGCAGAGAAGAATGAGAGAAACTCTACAAACGCAGGTGTGCCAAGCATGTAGCGTCATACCCAAGAAGCCTCGAGGCTGTAATCGCTGCCAAAGGAGCTTCAACAAAGTACTGAGTAAAGGGTCTGAATACTTATGTAAATGAGTTATTTCAGCATTTTATTTTTTATAACTTTACAAAAATGTCCAAAAACCAGTTTTTTTTATCCCATTATGGGGTATTGTATTTAGATTGATGAGGGATTTCTTAAAAAAAAAAAACATTTTAGAATAAGGCTGTAAACATAACAAAATGTGGAGAAGGTCATGAGGTGTGAATACTCTACCAAATGCAGTGTAAACATGTTTGTCTTCTAGGAAGAGGTTAACTATTCAAGATGCCCTCAACCATCCCTGGATCAAGGTATATCATTGTCATGTGAAAACAGCATACTATCACGATTGACAGCTTGATGTTAAGACATGCATTGTCGTTTTCTTTTGTGACATAACTTCCTGGATTTTTATCATTTGCATAACCGCGCCTCCTAATTATACTGTGACATGTTCAGGCAGACTCGGATTGGTTTCTTGTTTGTACGGTTTTTACATACTTGGTTTCTGATCATGTAATGTATGTTAAGCTGTTATGGACAGCACCTCCCACTCAGACAATGTAGAATATATAATGACCTGGACAGCACCTCCCACTCAGACAATGTAGAATATATAATGACCTGGACAGCACCTCCCACTCAGACAATGTAGAATATATAATGACCTGGACAGCACCTCCCACTCAGACAATGTAGAATATATAATGACCTGGACAGCACCTCCCACTCAGACAATGTAGAATATATAATGACCTGGACAGCACCTCCCACTCAGACAATGTAGAATATATAATGACCTGGACTGCACCTCCCACTCAGACAATGTAGAATATATAATGACCTGGACAGCACCTCCCACTCAGACAATGTAGAATATATAATGACCTGGACAGCACCTCCCACTCAGACAATGTAGAATATATAATGACCTGGACAGCACCTCCCACTCAGACAATGTAGAATATATAATGACCTGGACTGCACCTCCCACTCAGACAATATAGAATATATAATGACCTGGACTGCACCTCCCACTCAGACAATGTAGAATATATAATGGGCTGGCTAGTCAGATAGAGGGAGCTCTAGTCTGTTAGTTTGAATCAGATGTGTGATTCCATCAGATGAGTTTTTCCTGATAACGTTTGTCCTGCCATGTTTGTGACTCTTAACTTAAATGTGTAACCAGTTGACAAAAGAGCTTGACGTTTGGTGATGGAAAGAATCGAAAGAAGATTAATAACTAACCATGTGACCTGGAGTGTTGCCTGTTGGGTAATATATAACTAACCATGTGACCTGGAGTGTTGCCTGTTGGGTAATATATAACTAACCATGTGACCTGGAGTGTTGCCTGTTGGGTAATATATAACTAACCATGTGACCTGGAGTGTTGCCTGTTGGGTAATAAATAACTAACCATGTCACCTGGAGTGGTGCCTGTTGGGTAATATATAACTAACCATGTGACCTGGAGTGTTGCCTGTTGGGTAATATATAACTAACCATGTGACCTGGAGTGTTGCCTGTTGGGTAATATATAACTAACCATGTGACCTGGAGTGTTGCCTGTTGGGTAATATATAACTAACCATGTGTCGTCGGTGGTTTGGTGATGGAGGCATGTCACCTGGAGTGTTGCCTGTTGGGTAATATATAACTAACCGTACCTCGGTGGTTTGGTGATGGAACCATGTCACCTGGAGTGTTGCCTGTTGGGTAATATATAACTAACCGTGTCACCTCGGTGGTTTGGTGATGGAGGCATGTCACCTGGAGTGTTGCCTGTTGGGTAATATATAACTAACCGTGTCACCTCGGTGGTTTGGTGATGGAGGCATGTCACCTGGAGTGTTGCCTGTTGGGTAATATATAACTAACGGTTGTTTGGTGATGGAACCATGTCACCTGGAGTGTTGCCTGTTGGGTAATATATAACTAAACCATGCATGTCACCTGGAGTGTTGCCTGTTGGGTAATATATAACTAACCATGTGACCTGGAGTGTTGCCTGTTGGGTAATATATAACTAACCATGTGACCTGGAGTGTTGCCTGTTGGGTAATATATAACTAACCATGTGACCTGGAGTGTTGCCTGTTGGGTAATATATAACTAACCGGTGGTTTGGTGATGGAGGCATGTCACCTGGAGTGTTGCCTGTTGGGTAATATATAACTAACCGTGTGACCGGTGGTTTGGTGATGGAGGCATGTCACCTGGAGTGTTGCCTGTTGGGTAATATATAACTAACCGTGTCGTCGGTGGTTTGGTGATGGAGGCATGTCACCTGGAGTGTTGCCTGTTGGGTAATATATAACTAACCGTGTCGTCGGTGGTTTGGTGATGGAGGCATGTCACCTGGAGTGTTGCCTGTTGGGTAATATATAACTAACCGTGTCGTCGGTTGTTTGGTGATGGAGGCATGTCACCTGGAGTGTTGCCTGTTGGGTAATATATAACTAACCGTGTCGTCGGTGGTTTGGTGATGGAGGCATGTCACCTGGAGTGTTGCCTGTTGGGTAATATATAACTAACCGTGTCGTCGGTGGTTTGGTGATGGAGGCATGTCACCTGGAGTGTTGCCTGTTGGGTAATATATAACTAACCGTGTCGTCGGTGGTTTGGTGATGGAGGCATGTCACCTCTGGCTTTATATTCCATTGCTGTACAGAACATCATCAATGCATGGCATGCAGTGCCATTTAGTGACTTCCAGCTCAGTAACCCTCCGTCTATCGTCCTCATCTCTCGTGTCTGAAGTCTAATGAGTACAAGGAGGAGACTCCCATCACCAAGACCCCGGACCAGACCAAGACCCCGGACCAGACCAAGACCCCTAAGAAGCGCGAGCGCCGTCAGCTAAAGACCAAACGTCTCAAGGAGTACACCATGAAGTCCCATTCCTCCATGCCCCCCAACAACACCTACGTCAACTTCGAACGCTTCGTCCAGGTAGTGGAGGACATCAGCCGGATGGAGGGCTCCTTCACTGGGCTAGCCTCGGCCCACGACTCCCTGCAGGAGGACATCGACGCCTTGGTCTCCGTCTACAACCACAAGGAGTCCTGGTACAAGGAGGAGAGCGAGGGGGTCCGTCACCAGCTGTCTCAGATCCGCTACGAGTTCCGTAAAGTGGAGGCGATGAAGAGGAGCCTGCAGGATGAGATGAAGGTGGTGGACGTCAGCGTCAGTGACGTTAGCGCCCGCTACCAGGAGAGGAAGAGACACTTTGACGCCCTGAGACAGGAGCTGAGCGACGAGCTGAAGTGGGTGCAGGAGGTGGTGGGGTCGTTAGGGGTCACGGGCGGGGTCGCGGACGGGGTCGGAGGAGGAGGGGGCTACCTCAGCTGTAACTTCTCCACTGTGTTTAATAATGACGTGAATGAAGCACTGAAGGAAATGCTGAACAGAAGCTGTGGAGGAGATCTGCTGTCTGGGATCAGCCTGAACCTCACTGAGTCTGGACTGAAGAGATAGTATAGCATAGTATAGTACAGTAGAGTATCAACCTGGACCTGACTGCGTCGGTATAATATAGTAGTACAGTATAGTAGTATAGTAGAGTATCCTATAGTAGTAGAGTATCGTAGAGTATAGTATAGTATAGTAGTATAGTAGAGTATCAACCTGAGACTGGACAGTATATTATAGTACAGTATAGTACAATATGGTATGGTATAGTACAGTATGGTATAGTACAGTATAGTATAGTAGTAGAGTATAGTATAGTAGTAGAGTATAGTATAGTAGTACAGTAGAGTATCCACATGGACCTGACTGTGTCTGGACAGTAGAGTAGAGTATAGTATAGTAGTAGAGTATAGTATAGTAGTACAGTAGAGTATCCACATGGACCTGACTGTGTCTGGACAGTAGAGTACAGTATAGTACAATAGAGTATCAACCTGGACCTGACTCAGTCTGGATAGTATAGTATAGTACAGTATGGTATAGTACAGTATAGTATAGTAGTAGAGTATAGTATAGTAATACAGTAGAGTATCCACATGGACCTGACTGTGTCTGGACAGTAGAGTAGAGTACAGTATAGTACAATAGAGTATCAACCTGGACCTGACTCAGTCTGGATAGGATAGTATAGTACAGTATGTTATAGTACAGTATAGTATAGTAGTAGAGTATAGTATAGTATAGTATAGTAGTACAGTATAGTACAATAGAGTATCGACCTGGACCTGACTGTGTCTGGATAGGATAGTATAGTATAGTATAGTATAGTATAGTATAGTATAGTATAGTATAGTATAGTATAGTAGTACAGTAGAGTATCAACCTGGACCTGACTCAGTCTGGATAGGATAGTATTGTACAGTATAGTATAGTAC
>NW_024608042.1:45000-46278 GCF_018296145.1 Oncorhynchus tshawytscha
TGCTCAGCACTTGTTGGCTGCTTTTCCTTCACTCTGCGGTCCAACTCAGAGCCGGTGTAGTAGGACTCAATCTTAGTCCTGTATTGATGCTTTGCCTGTTTAGCAGGATTTCTTAGGATTAGTGTCCCACTCCTTGAAAGCGGCAACTCTAGCCTTTAGCTCGGTGTGGATGTTGCCTGTAATCCATGGCATCTGGTTGGGATATGTGCGTATGTACGGTCACTGTGGGGACGACGATGCACTTATTGATGAAGCCGGTTACTGAGGTGGTATAATGCCAAGGGATGAATCCTGGAACATATTCCAGTCTGTGCTGCAAAACAGTCCTGTAGCGTAGCATCCACGTCATCTGACCACTTCCGTATTGAGCGAGTCACTGGTACTTCCTGCTTTAGTTTTTGCTAGGTAGCAGGAATCAGGAGGATTGAATTATGGTCGGATTTACCAAATGGAGGGCGAGGGAGAGCTTTGTACAGGTTTCTGTGTGTGGAGGTCTAGAGTTTTTTCCCTCAGGTTGCACGTGACATGCTGGTAGAAATAAGGTAAACGGATTTAAGTTTCCCTGCATTAAAGTCCCCGGCCACTAGGAGCGTCGCTTTTGGATGAGCATTTTCTTGTTTGTTTATGGTCTTACACAGCTCGTTGAGTGGGGTCTTAGTGCCAGCATCGGTTTGTGGTGTTAAATAGACAGCTACGAATAATATAGATGAGAACTCTCTTGGTAGATCTGTGTAGTGTGGTCTACAGCTTATCATGAGGTACTCTACCTCAGGCGAGC
This sequence comes from Oncorhynchus tshawytscha, assembly GCF_018296145.1. Classification (NCBI taxonomy): domain Eukaryota; kingdom Metazoa; phylum Chordata; class Actinopteri; order Salmoniformes; family Salmonidae; genus Oncorhynchus; species Oncorhynchus tshawytscha. Next base: position 45,779 of record NW_024608042.1, read on the forward strand.
ATAACCTTGAGACTTCTTTAATGTTAGACATCGCACACCAGCTGTTATTGACAAATAGACCCCCACAAATAGACCCCCCCGCGCCTCTCGTCTTGCTCTGTCTGGCCAAAACCCAGCCAGCTGTATGTTATTCATGTCGTCATTCAGCCACGACTCGGTGAAACATAAGATATTACAGTTCCTAATGTTCCGTTGGTAGGATAATCTTAATCGTAGATCATCCAGTTTATTCTCCAGTGACTGCACGTTGGCCAGTAGAACAGACGGTAGTGGTGGTTTACTCACTCGCCTACGAATTCTCCCAAAGCACCCCGACCTCCGCCCCTTTTTCTCTGTCTTTTTTAACGCGAATGATGGGGATTTGAGCCTGGTCTCGAGAAAGCAGTGTATCCTTCGCTTCGGGGACTTGTTAAAGAAAAAAAAATCTTTGTCCAGTTCGAGCTGTTCATGAGACCCTGTCTTGATGTGTCCATGTGTCCATGTGTCCATGTGTTGATGTG
>NW_024608043.1:0-46319 GCF_018296145.1 Oncorhynchus tshawytscha
TATGACAGACCAGCTAGATCTACTGTCTCTATTATATTATGACAGACCAGCTAGATCTACTGTCTCTATTATATTATGACAGACCAGCTAGATCTACTGTCTCTATTATATTATGACAGACCAGCTAGATCTACTGTCTCTATTATATTATGACAGACCAGCTAGATCTACTGTCTCTATTATATTATGACAGACCAGCTAGATCTACTGTCTCTATTATATTATGACAGACCAGCTAGATCTACTGTCTCTATTATATTATGACAGACCAGCTAGATCTACTGTCTCTATTATATTATGACAGACCAGCTAGATCTACTGTCTCTATTATATTATGACAGACCAGCTAGATCTACTGTCTCTATTATATTATGACAGACCAGCTAGATCTACTGTCTCTATTATATTATGACAGACCAGCTAGATCTACTGTCTCTATTATATTATGACAGACCAGCTAGATCTACTGTCTCTATTATATTATGACAGACCAGCTAGATCTACTGTCTCTATTATATTATGACAGACCAGCTAGATCTACTGTCTCTATTATATTATGACAGACCAGCTAGATCTACTGTCTCTATTATATTATGACAGACCAGCTAGATCTACTGTCTCTATTATATTATGACAGACCAGCTAGATCTACTGTCTCTATTATATTATGACAGACCAGCTAGATCTACTGTCTCTATTATATTATGACAGACCAGCTAGATCTACTGTCTCTATTATATTATGACAGACCAGCTAGATCTACTGTCTCTATTATATTATGACAGACCAGCTAGATCTACTGTCTCTATTATATTATGACAGACCAGCTAGATCTACTGTCTCTATTATATTATGACAGACCAGCTAGATCTACTGTCTCTATTATATTATGACAGACCAGCTAGATCTACTGTCTCTATTATATTATGACAGACCAGCTAGATCTACTGTCTCTATTATATTATGACAGACCAGCTAGATCTACTGTCTCTATGTCTATTATATTATGACAGACCAGCTAGATCTACTGTCTCTATTTATATTATGACAGACGAGCTAGATCTACTGTCTCTATTATATTATGACAGACCAGCTAGATCTACTGTCTCTATTATATTATGACAGACCAGCTAGATCTACTGTCTCTATTATATTATGACAGACCAGCTAGATCTACTGTCTCTATTATATTATGACAGACCAGCTAGATCTACTGTCTCTATTATATTATGACAGACCAGCTAGATCTACTGTCTCTATTATATTATGACAGACCAGCTAGATCTACTGTCTCTATTATATTATGACAGACCAGCTAGATCTACTGTCTCTATTATAATATGACAGACCAGCTAGATCTACTGTCTCTATGTGTCTATTATATTATGACAGACCAGCTAGATCCACTGTCTATTTATTATATTATGACAGACGAGCTAGATCTACTGTCTCTATTATATTTATGACAGACCAGCTAGATCTACTGTCTCTATTATAATATGACAGACCAGCTAGATCTACTGTCTCTATTATATTATGACAGACCAGCTAGATCTAATGTCTCTATTATATTGTGACAGACCAGCTAGATCTACTGTCTCTATTATATTATGACAGACCAGCTAGATCTACTGTCTCTATTATATTATGACAGACCAGCTAGATCTACTGTCTCTATTATATTATGACAGACCAGCTAGATCTACTGTCTCTATTATATTATGACAGACCAGCTAGATCTACTGTCTCTATTATATTATGACAGACCAGCTAGATCTACTGTCTCTATGTCTCTATTATATTATGACAGACCAGCTAGATCTACTGTCTCTATTATATTATGACAGACCAGCTAGATCTACTGTCTCTATTATATTATGACAGACCAGCTAGATCTACTGTCTCTATTATATTATGACAGACCAGCTAGATCTACTGTCTCTATTATATTATGACAGACCAGCTAGATCTACTGTCTCTATTATATTATGACAGACCAGCTAGATCTACTGTCTCTATTATATTATGACAGACCAGCTAGATCTACTGTCTCTATTATATTATGACAGACCAGCTAGATCTACTGTCTCTATTATATTATGACAGACCAGCTAGATCTACTGTCTCTATTATATTATGACAGACCAGCTAGATCTACTGTCTCTATTATATTATGACAGACCAGCTAGATCTACTGTCTCTATTATATTATGACAGACCAGCTAGATCTACTGTCTCTATTATATTATGACAGACCAGCTAGATCTACTGTCTCTATTATATTATGACAGACCAGCTAGATCTACTGTCTCTATTATATTATGACAGACCAGCTAGATCTACTGTCTCTATTATATTATGACAGACCAGCTAGATCTACTGTCTCTATTATATTATGACAGACCAGCTAGATCTACTGTCTCTATGTCTATTATATATGACAGACCAGCTAGATCTACTGTCTCTATTATATTATGACAGACCAGCTAGATCTACTGTCTCTATTATATTATGACAGACCAGCTAGATCTACTGTCTCTATTATATTATGACAGACCAGCTAGATCTACTGTCTCTATTATATTATGACAGACCAGCTAGATCTACTGTCTCTATTATATTATGACAGACCAGCTAGATCTACTGTCTCTATTATATTATGACAGACCAGCTAGATCTACTGTCTCTATTATATTATGACAGACCAGCTAGATCTACTGTCTCTATTATATTATGACAGACCAGCTAGATCTACTGTCTCTATTATATTATGACAGACCAGCTAGATCTACTGTCTCTATTATATTATGACAGACCAGCTAGATCTACTGTCTCTATTATATTATGACAGACCAGCTAGATCTACTGTCTCTATTATATTATGACAGACCAGCTAGATCTACTGTCTCTATTATATTATGACAGACCAGCTAGATCTACTGTCTCTATTATATTATGACAGACCAGCTAGATCTACTGTCTCTATTATATTATGACAGACCAGCTAGATTTACTGTCTCTATTATATTATGACAGACCAGCTAGATCTACTATCTCTATTATATATAACAGACCAGCTAGATCTACTGTCTCTATTATATTATGACAGACCAGCTAGATCTACTGTCTCTATTATATTATGACAGACCAGCTAGATCTACTGTCTCTATTATATTATGACAGACCAGCTAGATCTACTGTTTCTATTATATTATGACAAACCAGCTAGATATACTGTCTCTATTATATTATGACAGACCAGCTAGATCTACTGTCTCTATTATATTATGACAGACCAGCTAGATCTACTGTCTCTATTATATTATGACAGACCAGCTAGATCTACTGTCTCTATTATATTATGACAGACCAGCTAGATCTAGTGTCTCTATGTGTCTATTATATTATGACAGACCAGCTAGATCTACTGTCTATTATTATATTATGACAGACCAGCTAGATCTACTGTCTCTATTATATTATGACAGACCAGCTAGATCTACTGTCTCTATTGTATTATGACAGACCAGCTAGATCTACTGTCTCTATTATATTATGACAGACCAGCTAGATCTACTGTCTCTATTATATTATGACAAACCAGCTAGATATACTGTCTCTATTATATTATGACAGACCAGCTAGATTTACTGTCTCTATTATATTATGACAGACCAGCTAAATCTACTGTCTCTATTATATTATGACAGACCAGCTAGATATACTGTCTCTAATATAATATGACAAACCAGCTAGATCTACTGTCTCTATGTGTCTATTATATTATGACAGACCAGCTACATCCACTGTCTATTTATTATATTATGACAGACGAGCTAGATCTACTGTCTCTATTATATTTATGACAGACCAGCTAGATCTACTGTCTCTATTATAATATGACAGACCAGCTAGATATACTGTCTCTATTGTATTATGACAGACCAGCTAGATCTAATGTCTCTATTATATTGTGACAGACCAGCTAGATCTACTGTCTCTATTATATTATGACAGACCAGCTAGATCTACTTTTTCTATTATATTATGACAGACCAGCTAAATCTACTGTCTCTATTATTTTATGACCCACCAGCTAGATCTATTGTCTCTATTAAATTATGACAGACCAGCTAGATCTAATGTCTCTATTATATTATGACAGACCAGCTAGATCTACTGTCTCTATGTCTCTATTATATTATGAGAGACCAGCTAAATCTACTGTCTCTATTATATTATGACGGACCAGCTAGATCTCATGTCTCTATTACATTATGCCAGACCAGCTAGATCTAGTGTCTCTATTATAATATGACAGACTAGCTAGATCTACTGTATCTATTCAATTATGAGAGACCAGCTAGATCTACCTTCTCTATTATATTATGACAGACCAGCTAGATCTACTGTCTCTATTATATTATGACAGACCAGCTAGATCTACTGTCTCTATTATATTATGACAGACCAGCTAGATCTACTGTCTCTATGTCTCTATTATATTATGACAGACCAGCTAGATCTACTGTCTCTATTATATTATGACAGACCAGCTAGATCTACTGTCTCTATTATATTATGACAGACCAGCTAGATCTACTGTCTCTATTATAATATGACAGACCAGCTAGATCTACTGTCTCTATTATAATATGACAGACCAGCTAGATCTACTGTCTCTATTATAATATGACAGACCAGCTAGATCTACTGTCTCTATTATATTATGACAGACCAGCTAGATCTACTGTCTCTATTATATTATGACAGACCAGCTAGATCTACATGTCTCTATTACATTATGACAGACCAGCTAGATTTACTGTCTCTATTAAATGATGACAGACCAGCTAGATCTAATGTCTCTATTATATTATGACAGACCAGCTAGATATACTGTCTCTATTATATTATGACAGACCAGCTAGATTTACTGATCTCTATTATATTATGACAGACCAGCTAGATCTACTGTCTCTATTATGATTATGACAGACCAGCTAGATCTATTGTCTCTATTATATTATGACAGACCAGCTAGATCTACTGTCTCTATTATATTATGACAGACCAGCTAGATCTACTGTCTCTATTATATTATGACAGACCAGCTAGATATACTGTCTCTATTATATTATGACAGACCAGCTAGATCTACTGTCTCTATTATATTATGACAGACCAGCTAGATCTACTGTCTCTATTATATTATGACAGACCAGCTAGATCTACTGTCTCTATTTATAGTATGACAGACCAGCTAGATCTACTGTCTCTATTATATTATGACAGACCAGCTAGATCTACTGTCTCTATTATATTATGACAGACCAGCTAGATCTACTGTCTCTATTATATTATGACAGACCAGCTAGATCTACTGTCTCTATTATATTATGACAGACCAGCTAGATCTACTGTCTCTATTATATTATGACAGACCAGCTAGATATACTGTCTCTATTATATTATGACAGACCAGCTAGATCTACTGTCTCTATTATATTATGACAGACCAGCTAGATCTACTGTCTCTATTATATTATGACAGACCAGCTAGATCTACTGTCTCTATTATATTATGACAGACCAGCTAGATCTACTGTCTCTATTATATTATGACAGACCAGCTAGATCTACTGTCTCTATTATATTATGACAGACCAGCTAGATCTACTGTCTCTATTATATTATGACAGACCAGCTAGATCTACTGTCTCTATTATATTATGACAGACCAGCTAGATCTACTGTCTCTATTATATTATGACAGACCAGCTAGATCTACTGTCTCTATTATATTATGACAGACCAGCTAGATCTACTGTCTCTATTATATTATGACAAACCAGCTAGATCTACTGTCTCTATTATATTATGACAGACCAGCTAGATCTACTGTCTCTATTTATATTATGACAGACGAGCTAGATCTACTGTCTCTATTATATTATGACAGACCAGCTAGATCTACTGTCTCTATTATATTATGACAGACCAGCTAGATCTACTGTCTCTATTATATTATGACAGACCAGCTAGATCTACTGTCTCTATTATATTATGACAGACCAGCTAGATCTACTGTCTCTATTATATTATGACAGACCAGCTAGATCTACTGTCTCTATTATATTATGACAGACCAGCTAGATCTACTGTCTCTATTATATTATGACAGACCAGCTAGATCTACTGTCTCTATTATATATATGACAGACCAGCTAGATCTACTGTCTCTATTATATTATGACAGACCAGCTAGATCTACATGTCTCTATTATATTATGACAGACCAGCTAGATCTACTGTCTCTATTATAATATGACAGACCAGCTAGATCTACTGTCTCTATTATATTATGACAGACCAGCTAGATCTACTGTCTCTATTATATTATGACAGACCAGCTAGATCTACTGTCTCTATTATATTATGACAGACCAGCTAGATCTACTGTCTCTATTATATTATGACAGACCAGCTAGATCTACTGTCTCTATTATATTATGACAGACCAGCTAGATCTACTGTCTCTATTATATTATGACAGACCAGCTAGATCTACTGTCTCTATTATATTATGACAGACCAGCTAGATCTACTGTCTCTATTATATTATGACAGACCAGCTAGATCTACTGTCTCTATTATATTATGACAGACCAGCTAGATCTACTGTCTCTATTATATTATGACAGACCAGCTAGATCTACTGTCTCTATTATATTATGACAGACCAGCTAGATCTACTGTCTCTATTATATTATGACAGACCAGCTAGATCTACTGTCTCTATTATATTATGACAGACCAGCTAGATCTACTGTCTCTATTATATTATGACAGACCAGCTAGATCTACTGTCTCTATTATATTATGACAGACCAGCTAGATCTACTGTCTCTATTATATTATGACAGACCAGCTAGATCTACTGTCTCTATTATATTATGACAGACCAGCTAGATCTACTGTCTCTATTATATTATGACAGACCAGCTAGATCTACTGTCTCTATTATATTATGACAGACCAGCTAGATCTACTGTCTCTATTATATTATGACAGACCAGCTAGATCTACTGTCTCTATTATATTATGACAGACCAGCTAGAAATACTGTCTCTAATATAATATGACAAACCAGCTAGATCTACTGTCTCTATGTGTCTATTATATTATGACATACCAGCTACATCTACTGTCTATTTTATATTATGACAGACGAGCTAGATCTACTGTCTCTATTATTTTATGACAGACCAGATAGATCTAGTGTCTCTATTATACTATGACAGACCAGCTAGATCTACTGTCTCTATTCAATTATGAGAGACCAGCTAGATCTACCTTCTCTATTATATTATGACAGACCAGCTAGATCTACTTCCTCTATTATATTATAACAGACCAGCTAGATCTACTGTCTCTGTTATATTATGACAGACCAGCTAGTTCTACTGTCTCTATTATATTATGACAGACCAGCTAGATCTACTGTCTCTATTATAATATAACAAACCAGCGGGATCTACTGTCTCTTTATTATATTATGACAGACCAGCTAGATCCACTGTCTCTTTTTATATTATGACAGACCAGCTAGATATACTGTCTCTATTATATTATGACAGACCAGCAAGATCTACTGTCTCTATTATATTATGACAGACCAGCTAGATCTACTGTCTCTATTATGTTTATAACAGACCAGCTAGATCTACTGTCTATTATAATATGACAAGCCAGCTAGATCTACTGTCTCTATGTCTCTATTATATTATGGTAGACCAGCTAGATCTACTGTCTATGTATCTATTATAATATGAAAGACCAGCTAGTTCTACTGTCTCTATTATGTTATGACAGACCAGCTAGATATACTGTCTCTGTTATAACATGATGACAGACCAGCTAGATCTACTGTCTCTATTATATTATGACAGACCAGCTAGATCTACTGTCTCTTTATAATATGACAGACCAGCTAGATCTACTGTCTCTATTATATTATTACAGACCAGCTAGATCTACTGTTTCTATTACATTGACAGACCAGCAAGATCTACTGTCTCTATTATAATATGACAGACCAGCTAGTTATACTGTCTCTATTATATTATGACAGACCATCTAGATCTAATGTCTCTATTATATAATATGACAAACCAAAGCTAGATCTACTGTCTCTATGTCTCTATTATAATATGACAGACCAGCTAGATCTACTGTCTCTATTATAATATGACAGACCAGCTAGATAAACTGTCTCTATTTTTCATGACAGGCCAGGTAGATCTACTGTCTGTTATATTATGACAGGCCAGCTAGATCTACTGTATCTATTATATTATGACAGACCAGCTAGATCTACTTTTCATTATATTATGACAGACCAGCTAGATCTACTGTCTCTATTATATTATGACAGACCAGCTAGATCTACTGTCTCTATTAAATTATGACAGACCAGCTAGATCTAATGTCTCTATTATATTATGACAGACCAGCTAGATCTACTGTCTCTATCTCTATTATATTATGACAAACCAGCTAAATCTACTGTCTCTATGTCTCTATTATATTATGACAGACCAGCTAGATCTACTGTCTCTATTATAATATGACAGACCAGCTAGATATACTGTCTCTATTATATTGCACAGACCAGCTAGACTACTGTCTCTATGTCTCTATTATATTATGACAGACCAGCTAAATCTACTGTCTCTATTATATTATGACAGACCCAGCTAGATCTACTGTCTCTTTTATAGTATGACAGACCAGCTAGATATAATGTCTCTATTATAATATGACAGACCAGCTAGATCTACTGTCTCTACTATAATATGACAGACCAGCTAAATCTACTGTCTCTATTATATTATGACAGACCAGCTAGATATACTGTCTCTATTGTATTATAACAGACCAGCTAGATCTACTGTCTCTATTATATTATGACAGACCAGCTAGATCTCATGTTCTATTACATTATGCCAGACCAGCTAGATTTACTGTCTCTATTAAATGATGACAGTCCAGCTGATCTACTGTCTCTATTATATTATGACGACCAGCTAGATCTACTGTCTCTATTATGTTATGACAGACCAGCTAGATCTACTGTCTCTATTATATTATGACAGACCAGCTAGATCTACTGTCTCTATTATGATTATGTCAGTCCAGCTAGATCTATTTCTCTATTATATTATGACAGACCAGCTAGATATACTGTCTCTATTATATTATGACAGACCAGCTAGATCTACTGTCTCTATTATATTATATGACAGCTAGATCTACTGTCTCTATTATATTATGACAGACCAGCTAGATCTCATGTCTCTATTATATTATGACAGACCAGCTAGATTTATGTCTCTTTACATTATGACAGACAAGCTAAATCTACTGTCTCTTTTATATGACAGACCAGCTAGATATACTGTCTCTATTATAATATGACAGACCAGCTAGATCTACTGTCGCTATTATATTATGACAGACCAGCTAGATCTCATGTCTCTTTTACATTATGACAGACCAGCTAAATATACTGTCTCTATTATATTATGACAGACCAGCTAGATGTACTGTCTCTTTTATATTATGACAGGCCAGCTAGATCTACTGCCTCTATTATATTATGACAGACCAGCTAGATCTACTGTGTCTATTATATTATGAAACCAGCTAGATCTACTGTCTCTATTATATTATGACAGACCAGCTAGATCTACTGTCTCTATTATATTATGACAGACCAGCTAGATCTACTGTCTCTATTATATTATGACAGACCAGCTAGATCTACTGTCTCATCTCTATTATATTATAATACAGACCAGCTAGATCTACTGTCTCTGTTATATTATGACAGACCAGCTAGATCTACTGTCTCTATTATATTATGACAGACCAGCTAGATATACTGTCTCTATTATAATATAACAAACCAGCTAGATCTACTGTCTCTATTATATTATGACAGACCAGCTAGATCTACTGTCTCTATTATATTATGACAGACCAGCTAGATCTACTGTCTCTATTCAATTATGACAGACCAGCTAGATCTAATGTCTCTATTATATTATGACAAACCAGCTAGATCTACTGTCTCTATTATATTATGACAGACCAGCTAGTTCTACTGTCTCTATTATATTATGACAGACCAGCTAGATCTACTGTCTCTATTATATTATGACCGACCAGCTAGATCTATTGCCTCTATTAAATTATGACAGACCAGCTAGATCTAATGTCTATTATATTATAACAGACCAGCTAGTTCTACTGTCTCTACTGTCTCTATTATATTATGACAGACCAGCTAGATCTACTGTCTCTATTATAGTATGACAGACCAGCTAGATCTAATGTCTCTATTATATTATGACAGACCAGCTAGATCTACTGTCTCTATTATAATATGACAGACCAGCTAGATCTACTGTCTCTACTATAATATGACAGACCAGCTAGATCTACTGTCTCTATTATAATATGACAAACCAGCTAGATATACTATGTCTCTATTATATTATGGTAGACCAGCTAGATCTACTGTCTCTATTATATTAAGTGCCAGACCAGCTAGATCTAATGTCTCTATTATATTATGACAGACCAGCTAGATCTACTGTCTCTATTATATTATGACCAGACCAGCTAGATCTACTGTCTCTATTATATTATAACAAACCAGCTAGATCTACTGTCTCATTATATTATGACAGACCAGCTAAATTCTACTGTCTCTATTATTTTATGACAGACCAGCTAGATCTACTGTCTCTATTATATTATGACAGACCAGCTAGATCTAATGTCTCTTTTATATTATGACAGACCAGCTAGATATACTGTCTCTATTGTATTATTACAGACCAGCTAGATCTACTGTCTCTATTATATTATGACGGACCAGCAAGATCTCATGTCTCTATTATATTATGCCAGACCAGCTAGATCTACTGTCTCTATTATATTATGACAGACCAGCTAGATCTAATGTCTCTATTATAATATGACAGACCAGCTAGATCTACTGTCTCTGTTATATTATGACAGACCTAGATCTACTGTCTCTATTATAATATGACAGACCAGCTAGATATACTGTCTCTATTATATTATGACAGACCAGGTAGATCTGTCTCTATTATATTATGCCAGACCAGCTAGATCTACTGTCTCTATTATATTATGACAGACCAGCTAGATCTACTGTCTCTATTATATTATGACAGACCAGCTAGATCTACTGTCTCTATGTCTCTATTATATTATGGTAGACCAGCTAGATCTACTGTCTCTATTATAATATGACAGACCAGCTAGGAATAATGTCTCTATTGTATTATGAGAGACCAGCTAGATCTACTGTCTCTATTATATTATGACAGACCAGCTAGATTTACTGGCTCTATTATATTATGACAGACCAGCTAAATCTACTGTCTCTATTATATTATGACAGACCAGCTAGATCTACTGTCTCTAATATAATATGACAGACAAGCTAAATCTACTGTCTCTATTGTATTATGAGAGACAAGCTAGATCTACTGTCTCTATTATATTATGACAGACCAGCCAGATTTACTGGCTCTATTATATTATGACAGACCAGCTAAATCTACTGTCTCTATTATATTATGACAGACCAGCTAGATCTACTGTCTCTAATATAATATGACAAACCAGCTAGATCTACTGTCTCTATTATATTATGACAGACCAGCTAGATCTACTGTCTCTATTATAATATGACAGACCAGCTAGATGATACTGTCTCTATGTCTCTATTATATTATGACAGACCAGCTAGATCTACTGTCTCTATTATATTATGAAAGACCAGCTAGATCTACTGTCTCTATTATGTTATGACAGACCAGCTAGATCTACTTTGTCTCTATTATAATATGACAGACCAGCTAGATCTACTGTCTCTATTATATTATGACAGACCAGCTAGATCTCTGTCTCTATTACATATGACAGACCAGCTAGATCTACTGTCTCTATTATATTATGAGAGACCAGCTAGATCTAGTGTCTCTATTATAATATGACAAACCAGCTAATCTACTGTCTCTATGTCTCTATTATATTATGACAGACCAGCTAGATCTACTGTCTCTATTACATATGACAGACCAGCTAGATCTACTGTCTCTATTGTCTTATGACAGACCAGCTAGATCTACTGTCTCTATTATTTATGACAGACCAGCTAGATCTATGTCTCTATTATATTATGACAGACCAGCTAGATCTACTGTCTCTATTATATTATGACAGACCAGCTAGATCTACTGTCTCTATTATATTATGAGAGACCAGCTAGATCTACTGTCTCTATTATATTATGACAGACCAGCTAGATCTACTGTCTCTATTATATTATGACAGACCAGCTAGATCTAATGTCTCTATTATATTATGACAGACCAGCTAGATCTACTGTCTCTATTATATTATGACAGACCAGCTAGATCTACTGTCTCTATTATATTATGACAGACCAGCTAGATCTACTGTCTCCATTATATTATGACAGACCAGCTAGATCTACTGTCTCTTTTATATTATGACAGACCAGCTAGATCTACTGTCTCTATTATATTATGACAGACCAGCTAGATCTACTGTCTCTATTATAATATGACAGACCAGCTAGATCTACTGTCTCTATTATATTATGACAGACCAGCTAGATCTACTGTCTCTATTATATTATGACAGACCAGCTAGATCTACTGTCTCTATTATATTATGACAGACCAGCTAGATCTACTGTCTCTATTATATTATGACAGACAAGCTAGATCTACTGTCTCTATTATAATATGACAGACCAGCTAGATCTACTGTCTCTATTATATTATGACAGACCAGCTAGATCTACTGTCTCTATTATATTATGACAGACCAGCTAGATCTACTGTCTCTATTATATTATGACAGACCAGCTAGATCTACTGTCTCTTTTATAGTATGACAGACCAGCTAGATCTACTGTCTCTATTATATTATGACAGACCAGCTAGATCTACTGTCTCTATTATATTGTGAGAGACCAGCTAGATCTACTGTCTCTATTATATTGCGACAGACCAGCTAGATCTACTGTCTCTATTATATTATAACAGACCAGCTAGATAAACTGTCCCTATTTTTATGACAGACCAGCTAGATCTACTGCCTCTATTACATTATGACAGACCAGCTAGATCTACTGTCTCTATTATGTTATGACAGACCAGCTAGATCTACTGTCTCTATTGTATTATGACAGACCAGCTAGATCTACTGTCTCTATTATGTTATGACAGACCAGCTAGATCTACTGTCTCTATTATATTATAACAGACCAGCTAGATCTACTGTCTCTATTATATTATGACAGACCAGCTAGATCTACTGTCTCTATTATATTATGACAGACCAGCTAGATCTACTGTCTCTATTATATTATGACAGACCAGCTAGATCTACTGTCTCTATTATATTATGACAGACCAGCTAGATCTACTGTCTCTGTTATATTATGACAGACCAGCTAGATCTACTGTCTCTTTATATTATGACAGACCAGCTAGATCTACTGTCTCTATTATAATATGACAGACCAGCTAGATATACTGTCTCTATGATATTATGACAGACCAGCTAGATCTACTGTCTCTATTATATTATGACAGACCAGCTAGGTCTACTGTCTCTATTATATTATGACAGACCAGCTAGATCTACTGTCTCTATTAAATGATGACAGTCCAGCTAGATCTACTGTCTCTATTATATTATGACAGACCAGCTAGATATACTGTCTCTATTATATTATGACAGACCAGCTAGATCTACTGTCTCTATTATATTATGACAGACCAGCTAGATCTACTGTCTCTATTATATTATGACAGACCAGCTAAATCTATGTCTCTATTATATTATGACAGACCAGCTAGATCTACTGTCTCTATTATATTATGACAGACCAGCTAGATCTCATGTCTCTATTATATTATGACAGACCAGCTAGATCTACTGTCTATTTAATATTATGACAGACCAGCTAGATCTACTGTCTCTATTATATTATGACAGACCAGCTAGATCTACTGTCTCTATTATATTATGACAGACCAGCTAGATCTACTGTCTCTATTATATTATGACAGACCAGCTAGATCTAATGTCTCTATTATATTATGACAGACCAGCTAGATCTACTGTCTCTATTATATTATGAGAAACCAGCCAGATCTCCTGTCTCTATTATATTATAACAGACCAGCTAGATCTACTGTCCCTATTATATTATGACAGACCATCTGGATCTACTGCCTCTATTACATTAAGACAGACCAGCTAGATCTACTGTCTCTATTATATTATGACAGACCAGCTAGATGTACTGTCTCTATTTTATATTATGACAGACGAGCTAGATCTACTGTCTATTATATTATGACAGACCAGCTAGATCTACTGTCTCTATTATATTATGACAGACCAGCTAGATCTACTGTCTCTATTATATTATGACAGACCAGCTAGATCTACTGTCTCTATTATATTATGATGACAGACCAGCTAGATCTACTGTCTCTATTATAATATGACAGACCAGCTAGATCTACTGTCTCTATTATATTATGACAGACCAGCTAGATCTACTGTCTCTGTATATAGGTTTATGACTAGACCAGCTAGATCTACTGTCTCTATTATATTATGACAGACCAGCTGGGGTTTTCTGGGTACTGTCTCTATTATAATATGACAAAACCAGCTAGATCTACTGTCTCTTATTTTTATATTATGACAGACCAGCTAGATCTACTGTCTCTATTCATATTATGACAGACCAGCTAGATATACTGTCTCTATTATATTATGACAGACCAGCTAGATCTACTGTCTCTATTGTATTATGACAGACCAGCTAGATCTACTGTCTCTATTATAATATGACAGACCAGCTAGATCTACTGTCTCTATTATATTATGACAGACCAGCTAGATCTACTGTCTCTATTATATTATGACAAACCAGCTAGATCTACTGTCTCTATTATATTATGACAGACCAGCTAGATCTACTGTCTCTTTATATTATGACAGACCAGCTAGATCTACTGTCTCTATTATATTATGACAGACCAGCTAGATCTACTGTCTCTATTATATTATGACAGACCAGCTAGATCTACTGTCTCTATTATATTATGACAGACCAGCTAGATCTACTGTCTCTATTATATATGACAAACCAGCTAGATCTAATGTCTCTATTATATTATGAGAAACCAGCCAGATCTACTGTCTCTATTATATTATGACAGACCAGCTAGATCTACTGTCTCTTTATATTATGAGAAACCAGCCAGATCTCCTGTCTCTATTATATTATGACAGACGAGCTAGATCTACTGTCTATTTAATATTATGACAGACGAGCTAGATCTACTGCCTCTATTATATTATGACAGACCAGCTATATCTACTGTCTCTATTATATTATGACAGACCAGCTAGATCTACTGTCTCTATTATATTATGACAAACCAGCTAGATCTACTGTCTCTATTATAATATGACAAACCAGCTAGATCTACTATCTCTATTATAATATGACAGACCAGCTAGATCTACTGTCTCTATTATAATATGACAGACCAGCTAGATCTACTGTCTCTATTATGATATGACAGACCAGCTAGATCTACTGTCTCTATTATATTATGAGAGACCAGCTAGATCTAGTGTCTCTATTATAATATGACAAACCAGCTACATCTACTGTCTCTATGTCTCTATATATTATGACAGACCAGCTAGATCTACTGTCTCTATTATATTATGACAGACCAGCTAGATCTACTGTCTCTATTGTATTATGAGAGACCAGCTAGATCTACTGTCTCTATTATATTATGACAGACCAGCTAGATCTCATGTCTTCTATTACATTATGACAGACCAGCTAGATATACTGTCTCTATTATATAATGAGAGACCAGCTAGATCTAATGTCTCTATTATATTATGACAGACCAGCTAGATCTACTGTCTCTATTATATTATGACAGACCAGCTAGATCTACTGTCTCTATTATATTATGACAGACCAGCTAGATCTACTGTCTCTATTATATTATGACAGACCAGCTAGATCTACTGTCTCTATTATATTATGACAGACCAGCTAGATATACTGTCTCTATTATATTATGACAGACCAGCTAGATCTAATGTCTCTATTATATTATGACAGACCAGCTAGATCTACTGTCTCTATGTCTCTATTATATTATGACAGACCAGCTAGATCTACTGTCTCTATTATATTATGACAGACCAGCTAGATCTACTGTCTCTATTATATTATGACAGACCAGCTAGATCTACTGTCTCTTTTATAGTATGACAGACCAGCTAGATATACTGTCTCTATTATATTATGACAGACCAGCTAGATCTACTGTCTCTATTATATTATGACAGACCAGCTAGATCTACTGTCTCTATTATATTATGACAGACCAGCTAGATCTACTGTCTCTATTATATTATGACAGACCAGCTAGATCTACTGTCTCTATTATATTATGACAGACCAGCTAGATCTACTGTCTCTATTATAATATGACAGACCAGCTAGATCTACTGTCTCTATTATATTATGACAGACCAGCTAGATCTACTGTCTCTATTATATTATGACAGACCAGCTAGATCTACTGTGTCTATCTTATAAATTATGACAGACCAGCTAGATCTACTGTCTCTATTATATTATGACAGACCAGCTAGATCTACTGTCTCTATTATATTATGACAGACCAGCTAGATCTACTGTCTCTATTATATTATGACAGACCAGCTAGATCTACTGTCTCTATTATATTATGACAGACCAGCTAGATCTACTGTCTCTATTATATTATGACAGACCAGCTAGATCTACTGTCTCTATTATATTATGACAGACCAGCTAGATCTACTGTCTCTATTATATTATGACAGACCAGCTAGATCTACTGTTTCTATTACATTATGACAGACCAGCTAGATCTACTGTCTCTATTATATTATGACAGACCAGCTAGATCTACTGTCTCTATTATATTATGACAGACCAGCTAGATCTACTGTCTCTATTATATTATGACAGACCAGCTAGATCTACTGTCTCTATTATAATATGACAGACCAGCTAGATATACTGTCTCTATTATAATTTTACAGACCAGCTAGATCTACTGTCTCTATTATATTATGACAGACCAGCTAGATCTACTGTCTCTATTATATTATGACAGACCAGCTAGATCTACTGTCTCTATTATATTATGACAGACCAGCTAGATCTACTGTCTCTATTATATTATGACAGACCAGCTAGATCTACTGTCTCTATTATATTATGACAGACCAGCTAGATCTACTGTCTCTATTATATTATGACAGACCAGCTAGATCTACTGTCTCTATTATATTATGACAGACCAGCTAGATCTACTGTCTCTATTATATTATGACAGACCAGCTAGATCTACTGTCTCTATTATATATTATGACAGACCAGCTAGATCTACTGTCTCTATTATATTATGACAGACCAGCTAGATCTACTGTCTCTATTATATTATGACAGACCAGCTAGATCTACTGTCTCTATTATATTATGACAGACCAGCTAGATCTACTGTCTCTATTATAATATGACAGACCAGCTAGATCTACTGTCTCTATTATATTATGACAGACCAGCTAGATCTACTGTCTCTATTATATTATGACAGACCAGCTAGATCTACTGTCTCTATTATATTATGACAGACCAGCTAGATCTACTGTCTCTATTATATTATGACAGACCAGCTAGATTTACTGTCTCTATTATATTATGACAGACCAGCTAGATCTAATGTCTCTATTATATTATGACAGACCAGCTAGATCTACTGTCTCTATTATATTATGACAGACCAGCTAGATCTACTGTCTCTATTATGATTATGACAGACCAGCTAGATCTACTGTCTCTATTATATTATGACAGACCAGCTAGATCTACTGTCTCTATTATATTATGACAGACCAGCTAGATCTAATGTCTCTATTATATTATGACAGACCAGCTAGATCTACTGTCTCTATTATATTATGACAGACCAGCTAGATCTACTGTCTCTATTATATTATGACAGACCAGCTAGATCTACTGTCTCTATTATATTATGACAGACCAGCTAGATCTACTGTCTCTATTATATTATGACAGACCAGCTAGATCTACTGTCTCTATTATATTATGACAGACCAGCTAGATCTACTGTCTCTATTATATTATGACAGACCAGCTAGATCTACTGTCTCTATTATATTATGACAGACCAGCTAGATCTACTGTCTCTTTTATATTATGACAGACCAGCTAGATCTACTGTCTCTATTATATTATGACAGACCAGCTAGATCTACTGTCTCTATTATATTATGACAGACCAGCTAGATCTACTGTCTCTATTATATTATGACAGACCAGCTAGATCTACTGTCTCTATTATATTATAACAGACCAGCTAGATCTACTGTCTCTATTATATTATGACAGACCAGCTAGATCTACTGCATCTATTAAATTATGACAGACCAGCTAGATCTACTGTCTCTATTATAATATCACAGACCAGCTAGATCTACTGTCTCTATGTCTCTATTATAATATGACAGACCAGCTAGATCTACTGTCTCTATTATAATATGACAGACCAGCTAGATCTCATGTTTCTATTACATTGACAGACCATCTAGATCTACTGTCTCTATTATAATATGACAGACCAGCTAGATACACTGTCTCTATTGTATTATGACAGACCATCTAGATCTAATGTCTCTATTATATTGTGACAAACCAGCTAGATCTACTGTCTCTATGTCTCTATTATAATATGACAGACCAGCTAGATCTACTGTCTCTATTATAATATGACAGACCAGCTAGATAAACTGTCTCTATTTTTCATGACAGGCCAGCTAGATCTACTGTGTCTATTATGTTATGACAGGCCAGCTAGATCTACTTTTTCTATTATATTATGACAGACCAGCTAAATCTAATGTCTCTATTATATTATGACAGACCAGCTAGATCTACTGTCTCTATGTCTCTATTATATTATGACAGACCAGCTAAATCTACTGTCTCTATTATATTATGACAGACCAGCTAGATCTAATGTCTCTATTATATTATGACAGACCAGCTAGATCTACTGTCTCTATTATATTATGACAGACCAGCTAGATCTACTGTCTCTATTATATTATGACAGACCAGCTAGATCTAATGTCTCTATTATATTATGACAGACCAGCTAGATCTACTGTCTCTATGTCTCTATTATATTATGACAGACCAGCTAAATCTACTGTCTCTATTATATTATGACAGACCAGCTAGATCTAATGTCTCTATTATATTATGACAGACCAGCTAGATCTAATGTCTCTATTATAATATGACAGACCAGCTAGATCTACTGTCTCTACTATAATATGACAGACCAGCTAGATCTACTGTCTCTATTATAATATGACAGACCAGCTAGATATACTGTCTCTATTGTATTATGAGAGACCAGCTAGATCTACTGTCTCTATTATATTATGACGGACCAGCTAGATCTCATGTCTCTATTACATTATGCCAGACCAGCTAGATTTAATGTCTCTATTAAATGATGACAGTCCAGCTAGATCTAATGTCTCTATTATATTATGACAGACCAGCTAGATATACTGTCTCTATTATATTATGACAGACCAGCTAGATCTACTGTCTCTATTATGATTTGTCAGTCCAGCTAGATCTATTTCTCTATTATATTATGACAGACCAGCTAGATATACTGTCTCTATTATATTATGACAGACCAGCTAGATCTAATGTCTCTATTATATTATGACAGACCAGCTAGATATACTGTCTCTATTATATTATGACAGACCAGCTAGATTTACTGTCTCTATTATATTATGACAGACCAGCTAGATTTACTGTCTCTATTATATTATGACAGACAAGCTAGATCTACTGTCTCTTTTATAGTATGACAGACCAGCTAGATATACTGTCTCTATTATATTATGACAGACCAGCTAGATCTACTGTCTCTATTATATTATAACAGACCAGCTAGATCTACTGTCGCTATTATATTATGACAGACCAGCTAGATCTACTGTTTCTATTATATTATGACAAACCAGCTAGATATACTGTCTCTATTATATTATGACAGACCAGCTAGATGTACTGTCTATTTTATATTATGACAGACGAGCTAGATCTACTGTCTCTATTATATTATGACAGACCAGCTAGATCTACTGTGTCTATTATGTTATGACAGACCAGCTAGATCTACTGTCTCTATTATATTATGACAGACCAGCTAGATCTACTGTCTCTATTATATTATAACAGACCAGCTAGATCTACTGTCTCTATTATATTATGACAGACCAGCTAGATCTACTGCATCTATTAAATTATGACAGACCAGCTAGATCTACTGTCTCTATTATGTTATGATAGACCAGCTAGATCTAGTGTCTCTATTATATTATGACAGACCAGCTAGATCTACTGTCTCTATTATAATATAACAAACCAGCTAGATCTACTGTCTCTATGTGTCTATTATATTATGACAGACCAGCTAGATCTACTGTCTCTATTATATTATGATGGACCAGCTAGATCTAATGTCTCTAAAATATTATGAGAGACCAGCCAGATCTCCTGTCTCTATTATATTATGACAGACCAGCTAGATCTACTGTCTCTATTATATTATGACAGACCAGCTAGATCTACTGTCTCTATTATATTATGACAGACCAGCTAGATCTACTGTCTCTATTATATTATGACAGACCAGCCAGATCTCCTGTCTCTATTATATTATGACAGACCAGCTACATCTACTGTCTCTATTATATTATGACAGACAAGCTAGATCTACTGTCTCTATTATATTATGAGAGTCCAGCTAGATCTACTGTCTCTATTATATTATGACAGACCAGCTAGATCTACTGTCTCTATTATATTATAACAGACCAGCTAGATCTACTGTCCCTATTATATTATGACAGACCAGCTAGATCTACTGTCTCTATTATATTATGACAGACCAGCTAGATCTACTGTCTCTATTATAATATGACAAACCAGCTAGATCTACTGTCTCTATGTCTCTATTATATTATGACAGACCAGCTAGATCTACTGTCTCTATTACATTATGAGAGACCAGCCAGACTCCTGTCTCTATTATATTATGACAGACCAGCTAGATCTACTGTCTCTATTATATTATGACAGACAAGCTAGATCTACTGTCTCTATTATATTATGACAGACCAGCTAGATCTACTGTCTCTAGTATATTATGACAGACCAGCTAGATCTATTGTCTCTATTATATTATGACAGACAAGATATATCTACTTTTTCTATTATATTATGACAGACCAGCTAGATCTCATGTCTCTATTATATTATGACAGACTAGCTAGATCTACTTTTTCTATTATATTATGATAGACCAGGTAGATCTAATGTCTCTATTATATTATGACAGACCAGCTAGATCTACTGTCTCTATTATATTATGACAGACCAGCTAGATCTACTGTCTCTATTATATTATGACAGACCAGCTAGATCTACTGTCTCTATTATATTATGACAGACCAGCTAGTTCTACTGTCTCTATTATATTATGACAGACCAGCTAGATCTACTGTCTCTATTATATTATGACAGACCAGCTAGATCTACTGTCTCTTTTATAGTATGACAGACCAGCTAGATATACTGTCTCTATTATATTATGACAGACCGGCTAGATCTACTGTCTCTATTATTTTATGACAGACCAGCTAGATCTACTGTCTCTATTATATTATAACAGACCAGATAGATCTACTGTTTCTATTATATTATGACAAACCAGCTAGATATACTGTCTCTATTATATTATGACAGACCAGCTAGATGTACTGTCTCTATTATATTATGACAGACCAGCTAAATCTACTGTCTCTATTATATTATGACAGACCAGCTAGAACTACTGTCTCTAATATAATATGACAAACCAGTTAGATCTACTGTCTCTATGTGTTTATTATATTATGACAGACCAGCTAGATCTACTGTCTATTTTATATTATGACAGACGAGCTAGATCTACTGCCTCTATTATATTATGACAGACCAGCTAGATCTACTGTGTCTATTATGTTATGACACACCAGCTAGATCTACAGTCTCTATTATATTATGACAGACTAGCTAGATCTACTTTCTCTATTATAATATGACAGACCAGCTAGATCTACTGTCTCTATTATATTATGACAGACCAGCTAGATCTACTGTCTCTATTATATTATGACAGACCAGCTAGATCTACTGCCTCTATTATATTATAACAGACCAGCTAGATCTACTGTCTCTGTTATATTATGACAGACCAGCTAGTTCTACTGTCTCTATTATATTATGAGAGACCAGCTAGATCTACTGTCTCTTTTATATTATGACAGACCAGCTAGATATACTGTCTCTATGATATTATGACAGACCAGCTAGATCTAATGTCTCTGTTATATTATGAAAGACCAGCTAGATCTACTGTTTCTATTATAATATGACAAACCAGCTAGATCTACTGTCTCTATGTCTCTATTATATTATAACAGACCAGCTAGATCTACTGTCTCTATTATATTATGACAGACCAGCTAGATCTACTGTCTCTATTATAATATGACAGACCAGCTAGATCTACTGTCTCTTTTATAGTATGACAGACCAGCTAGATATACTGTCTCTATTATATTATGACAGACCAGCTAGATCTACTGTCTCTATTATATTATGAGAGACCAGCTAGATCTACTGTCTCTATTATATTATGACAGACCAGCTAGATCTACTGTCTCTATTATATTATGAGAGACCAGCTAGATCTACTGTCTCTATTATATTATGACAGACCAGCTAGATCTACTGTCTCTATTATATTATAACAGACCAGCTAGATCTACTGTCCCTATTATATTATGACAGACCAGCTAGATCTACTGTCTCTATTACATTATGACAGACCAGCTAGATCTACTGTCTCTATTATGCTATTATATTATGGTAGACCAGCTAGATCTACTGTCTCTATTGTAATATGACAGACCAGCTAGATATACTGTCTCTATTGTATTATAACAAACCAGCTAGATCTACTGTCTCTGTTATATTATGACAGACCAGCTAGATCTAATGTCTCTGTTATATTATGAAAGACAGGCTAGATCTACTGTTTCAATTATAATATGACAAACCAGCTAGATCTACTGTCTCTATGTCTCTATTATATTATAACAGACAAGCTAGATCTACTGTCTCTATTATAATATGACAGACCAGCTAGATCTACTGTCTCTATTATAATATGACAGACCAGCTAGATCTACTGTCTCTTTTATAGTATGAGAGACCAGCTAGATATACTGTCTCTATTATATTATGACAGACCAGCTAGATCTACTGTCTCTATTATATTATGAGAGACCAGCTAGATCTACTGTCTCTATTATATTATGACAGACCAGCTAGATCTACTGTCTCTATTATATTATAACAGACCAGCTAGATCTACTGTCCCTATTATATTATGACAGACCAGCTAGATCTACTGTCTCTATTACATTATGACAGACCAGCTAGATCTACTGTCTCTATTATGTTATGACAGACCAGCTAGATCTACTGTCTCTATTATATTATGTCAGACCAGCTAGATCTACTGTCTCTATTATGTATTGACAGACCAGCTAGATCTACTGTCTCTATTATATTATGACAGACCAGCTAGATCTACTGTCTCTATTATATTATGACAGACCAGCTAGATCTACTGTCCCTATTATATTATGACAGACCAGCTAGATCTACTGCCTCTATTACATTATGACAGACCAGCTAGATCTACTGTCTCTATTATGTTATGACAGACCAGCTAGATCTACTGTCTCTATTATATTATGTCAGACCAGCTAGATCTACTGTCTCTATTATGTATTGACAGACCAGCTAGATCTACTGTCTCTATTATATTATGACAGACCAGCTAGATCTACTGTCTCTATTATATTATGGCAGACCAGCTAGATCTACTGTCTCTATTATATTATGACAGACCAGCTAGGTCTAATGTCTCTGTTATATTATGACAGACCAGCTAGATCTACTGTCTCTATTATAATATGACAGACCAGCTAGATCTACTGTCTCTATTATAATATGACAGACCAGCTAGATCTACTGTCTCTATTATAATATGACAGATCAGCTAGATCTACTGTCTCTATTATAATATGACAGACCAGCTAGATCTCATGTCTCTTTTACATTATGACAGACCAGCTAAATCTACTGTCTCTATTATAATATGACAGACCAGCTAGATCTAATGTCTCTGTTATAATATGACAGACCAGCTAGATCTACTGTGTCTGTTATATTATGACAGACCAGCTAGATCTAATGTCTCTGTTATATTATGAGAGACCAGCTAGATCTACTGTCTCTATTATATTATGAAAGACCAGCTAGATCTACTGTCTCTATGTCTCTATTATATTATAACAGACCAGCTAGATCTACTGTCTCTATTATATTATGACAGACCAGCTAGATCTACTGTCTCTATTATATTATGACAGACCAGCTAGATCTACTGTCTCTATTATATTATGACAGACCAGCTAGATCTACTGTCTCTATTATATTATGACAGACCAGCTAGATCTACTGTCTCTATTATATTATGACAGACCAGCTAGATCTACTGTCTCTATTATATTATAACAGACCAGCTAGATCTACTGTCTCTATTATATTATGACAGACCAGCTAGATCTACTGTCTCTATTATAATATGACAGACCAGCTAGATCTACTGTCTCTATTATAATATGACAGACCAGCTAGATCTACTGTCTCTATTATATTATGGTAGACCAGCTAGATCTACTGTCTCTATTGTAATATGACAGACCAGCTAGATATACTGTCTCTATTGTATTATAACAAACCAGCTAGATCTACTGTCTCTGTTATATTATGACAGACCAGCTAGATCTAATGTCTCTGTTATATTATGAAAGACAGGCTAGATCTACTGTTTCAATTATAATATGACAAACCAGCTAGATCTACTGTCTCTATGTCTCTATTATATTATGACAGACAAGCTAGATCTACTGTCTCTATTATAATATGACAGACCAGCTAGATCTACTGTCTCTATTATAATATGACAGACCAGCTAGATCTACTGTCTCTTTTATAGTATGACAGACCAGCTAGATATACTGTCTCTATTATATTATGACAGACCAGCTAGATCTACTGTCTCTATTATATTATGACAGACCAGCTAGATCTACTGTCTCTATTATATTATGACAGACCAGCTAGATCTACTGTCTCTATTATATTATAACAGACCAGCTAGATCTACTGTCCCTATTATATTATGACAGACCAGCTAGATCTACTGTCTCTATTACATTATGACAGACCAGCTAGATCTACTGTCTCTATTATGTTATGACAGACCAGCTAGATCTACTGTCTCTATTATATTATGACAGACCAGCTAGATCTACTGTCTCTATTATATATATGACAGACCAGCTAGATCTACTGTCTCTATTATATTATGACAGACCAGCTAGATCTACTGTCTCTATTATATTATGACAGACCAGCTAGATCTACTGTCTCTATTATATTATGACAGACCAGCTAGATCTACTGTCTCTATTATATTATGACAGACCAGCTAGATCTACTGTCTCTATTATGTTATGACAGACCAGCTAGATCTACTGTCTCTATTATATTATGACAGACCAGCTAGATCTACTGTCTCTATTATATTATGACAGACCAGCTAGATCTACTGTCTCTATTATATTATGACAGACCAGCTAGATCTACTGTCTCTATTATATTATGACAGACCAGCTAGATCTACTGTCTCTATTATATTATGACAGACCAGCTAGATCTGTCTCTATTATATTATGACAGACCAGCTAGATCTACTGTCTCTATTATATTATGACAGACCAGCTAGATCTACTGTCTCTATTATAATATGACAGACCAGCTAGATCTACTGTCTCTATTATATTATGACAGACCAGCTAGATCTACTGTCTCTATTATATTATAACAGACCAGCTATATCTACTGTCTCTATTATATTATGACAGACCAGCTAGATCTACTGTCTCTATTATATTATGACAGACCAGCTAGATCTACTGTCTCTATTATAATATGACAGACCAGCTAGATCTACTGTCTCTATTTATAATATGACAGACCAGCTAGATCTACTGTCTCTATTATATTATGACAGACCAGCTAGATCTACTGTCTCTATTATATTATGACAGACCAGCTAGATCTACTGTCTCTATTATAATATGACAAACCAGCTAGATCTACTATGTCTCTATTATATTATGACAGACCAGCTAGATCTACTGTCTCTATTATATTATGACAGACCAGCTAGATCTACTGTCTCTATTATAATATGACAGACCAGCTAGATCTACTGTCTCTTTTATATTATGACAGACCAGCTAGATCTACTGTCTCTATTATATTATGACAGACCAGCTAGATCTACTGTCTCTATTATATTATGACAGACCAGCTAGATCTACTGTCTCTATTATATTATGACAGACCAGCTAGATCTACTGTCTCTATTATATTATGACAGACCAGCTAGATCTACTGTCTCTATTATATTATGACAGACCAGCTAGATCTACTGTCTCTATTATATTATGACAGACCAGCTAGATCTACTGTCTCTATTATATTATGACAGACCAGCTAGATCTACTGTCTCTATTATATTATGACAGACCAGCTAGATCTACTGTCTCTATTATATTATGACAGACCAGCTAGATCTACTGTCTCTATTATATTATGACAGACCAGCTAGATCTACTGTCTCTATTATATTATGACAGACCAGCTAGATCTACTGTCTCTATTATAATATGACAGACCAGCTAGATCTACTGTCTCTATTATATTATGACAGACCAGCTAGATCTACTGTCTCTATTATATTATGACAGACCAGCTAGATCTACTGTCTCTATTATATTATGACAGACCAGCTAGATCTACTGTCTCTATTATATTACGACAGACCAACAAGATCTACTGTCTCTATGTCTCTATTATATTATGACAGACCAGCTAGATCTACTGTCTCTATTATTATATGACAGACCAGCTAGATCTACTGTCTCTATTATATTATGACAGACCAGCTAGATCTACTGACTCTTTTGTACTATGACAGACCAGCTAGATCTACTGTCTCTATTATATTTTGACAGACCAGGTAGATATACTGTCTCTATTATATTATGACAGACCAGCTAGATCTACTGTCTCTATTATATTATGACAGACCAGCTAGATCTACTGTCTCTATTATATTATGACAGACCAGCTAGATCTACTGTCTCTATTATATTATGACAGACCAGCTAGATCTACTGTCTCTATTATATTATGACAGACCAGCTAGATCTACTGTCTCTATTATATTATGACAGACCAGCTAGATCTACTGTCTCTATTATATTATGACAGACCAGCTAGATCTACTGTCTCTATTATATTATGACAGACCAGCTAGATCTACTGTCTCTATTATATTATGACAGACCAGCTAGATCTACTGTCTCTATTATATTATGACAGACCAGCTAGATCTACTGTCTCTATTATATTATGACAGACCAGCTAGATCTACTGTCTCTATTATATTATGACAGACCAGCTAGATCTACTGTCTCTATTATATTATGACAGACCAGCTAGATCTACTGTCTCTATTATATTATGACAGACCAGCTAGATCTACTGTCTCTATTATATTATGACAGACCAGCTAGATCTACTGTCTCTATTATATTATGACAGACCAGCTAGATCTACTGTCTCTATTATATTATGACAGACCAGCTAGATCTACTGTCTCTATTATATTATGACAGACCAGCTAGATCTACTGTCTCTATTATATTATGACAGACCAGCTAGATCTACTGTCTCTATTATATTATGACAGACCAGCTAGATCTACTGTCTCTATTATATTATGACAGACCAGCTAGATCTACTGTCTCTATTATATTATGACAGACCAGCTAGATCTACTGTCTCTATTATATTATGACAGACCAGCTAGATCTACTGTCTCTATTATATTATGACAGACCAGCTAGATCTACTGTCTCTATTATATTATGACAGACCAGCTAGATCTACTGTCTCTATTATATTATGACAGACCAGCTAGATCTACTGTCTCTATTATATTATGACAGACCAGCTAGATCTACTGTCTCTATTATATTATGACAGACCAGCTAGATCTACTGTCTCTATTATATTATGACAGACCAGCTAGATCTACTGTCTCTATTATATTATGACAGACCAGCTAGATCTACTGTCTCTATTATATTATGACAGACCAGCTAGATCTACTGTCTCTATTATATTATGACAGACCAGCTAGATCTACTGTCTCTATTATATTATGACAGACCAGCTAGATCTACTGTCTCTATTATATTATGACAGACCAGCTAGATCTACTGTCTCTATTATAATATGACAGACCAGCTAGATCTACTGTCTCTATTATATTATGACAGACCAGCTAGATCTACTGTCTCTATTATAATATGACAGACCAGCTAGATCTACTGTCTCTATTATATTATGACAGACCAGCTAGATCTACTGTCTCTATTACATTATGACAGACCAGCTAGATCTACTGTCTCTATTATATTATGACAGACCAGCTAGATCTACTGTCTCTATTATATTATGACAGACCAGCTAGATCTACTGTCTCTATTATATTATGACAGACCAGCTAGATCTACTGTCTCTATTATATTATGACAGACCAGCTAGATCTACTGTCTCTATTATAATATGACAGACCAGCTAGATCTACTGTCTCTATGTCTCTATTATATTATGACAGACCAGCTAGATCTACTGTCTCTATTATATTATGACAGACCAGCTAGATCTACTGTCTCTATTATATTATGACAGACCAGCTAGATCTACTGTCTCTATTATATTATGACAGACCAGCTAGATCTACTGTCTCTATTATATTATGACAGACCAGCTAGATCTACTGTCTCTATTATATTATGACAGACCAGCTAGATCTACTGTCTCTATTATATTATGACAGACCAGCTAGATCTACTGTCTCTATTATATTATGACAGACCAGCTAGATCTACTGTCTCTATTATATTATGACAGACCAGCTAGATCTACTGTCTCTATTATATTATGACAGACCAGCTAGATCTACTGTCTCTATTATATTATGACAGACCAGCTAGATCTACTGTCTCTATTATATTATGACAGACCAGCTAGATCTACTGTCTCTATTATATTATGACAGACCAGCTAGATCTACTGTCTCTATTATATTATGACAGACCAGCTAGATCTACTGTCTCTATTATATTATGACAGACCAGCTAGATCTACTGTCTCTATTATATTATGACAGACCAGCTAGATCTACTGTCTCTATTATATTATGACAGACCAGCTAGATCTACTGTCTCTATTATATTATGACAGACCAGCTAGATCTACTGTCTCTATTATATTATGACAGACCAGCTAGATCTACTGTCTCTATTATATTATGACAGACCAGCTAGATCTACTGTCTCTATTATATTATGACAGACCAGCTAGGTCTAATGTCTCTGTTATATAATTTCAGACCAGCTAGATCTACTCTCTCTATTTTATTATGACAGACCAGCTAGATCTACTGTCTCTATTATATTATGACAGACCAGCTAGATCTACTGTCTCTATTATAATATGACAGACCAGCTAGATCTACTGTCTCTATTATATTATGACAGACCAGCTAGATCTACTGTCTCTATTATATTATGACAGACCAGCTAGATCTACTGTCTCTATTATATTATGACAGACCAGCTAGATCTACTGTCTCTATTATATTATGACAGACCAGCTAGATCTACTGTCTCTGTTATATTATGACAGACCAGCTAGATCTAATGTCTCTGTTATATTATGACAGACCAGCTAGATCTACTGTCTCTATTATAATATGACAGACCAGCTAGATCTACTGTCTCTATGTCTCTATTATATTATGACAGACCAGCTAGATCTACTGTCTCTATTATAATATGACAGACCAGCTAGATCTACTGTCTCTATTATAATATGACAGACCAGCTAGATCTACTGTCTCTTTTATAGTATGACAGACCAGCTAGATCTACTGTCTCTATTATATTATGACAGACCAGCTAGATCTACTGTCTCTATTATATTATGACAGACCAGCTAGATCTACTGTCTCTATTATATTATGACAGACCAGCTAGATCTACTGTCTCTATTATATTATAACAGACCAGCTAGATCTACTGTCTCTATTATATTATGACAGACCAGCTAGATCTACTGTCTCTATTACATTATGACAGACCAGCTAGATCTACTGTCTCTATTATATTATGACAGACCAGCTAGATCTACTGTCTCTATTATATTATGACAGACCAGCTAGATCTACTGTCTCTATTATATTATGACAGACCAGCTAGATCTACTGTCTCTATTATATTATGACAGACCAGCTAGATCTACTGTCTCTATTATATTATGACAGACCAGCTAGATCTACTGTCTCTATTATATTATGACAGACCAGCTAGATCTACTGTCTCTATTATATTATGACAGACCAGCTAGATCTACTGTCTCTATTATAATATGACAGACCAGCTAGATCTACTGTCTCTATTATAATATGACAGACCAGCTAGATCTACTGTCTCTATTATAATATGACAGACCAGCTAGATCTACTGTCTCTATTATATTATGACAGACCAGCTAGATCTACTGTCTCTATTATATTATGAGAGACCAGCTAGGTCTACTGTGTCTATTATAATATGACAAACCAGCTAGATCTACTGTCTCTAAGTCTCTATTATATTATGGTAGACACGCTAGATCTACTGTCTCTATTATAATATGACAGACCAGCTAGATCTACTGTCTCTATTATATTATGACAGACCAGCTAGATCTACTGTCTCTATTATATTATGACAGACCAGCTAGATCTACTGTCTCTATTATATTATGACAGACCAGCTAGATCTACTGTCTCTATTATATTATGACAGACCAGCTAGATCTACTGTCTCTATTATATTATGACAGACCAGCTAGATCTACTGTCTCTATTATATTATGACAGACCAGCTAGATCTACTGTCTCTATTATATTATGACAGACCAGCTAGATCTACTGTCTCTATTATATTATGACAGACCAGCTAGATCTACTGTCTCTATTATATTATGACAGACCAGCTAGATCTACTGTCTCTATTATATTATGACAGACCAGCTAGATCTACTGTCTCTATTATATTATGACAGACCAGCTAGATCTACTGTCTCTATTATATTATGACAGACCAGCTAGATCTACTGTCTCTATTATATTATGACAGACCAGCTAGATCTACTGTCTCTATTATTATATTATGACAGACCAGCTAGATCTACTGTCTCTATTATATTATGACAGACCAGCTAGATCTACTGTCTCTATTATATTATGACAGACCAGCTAGATCTACTGTCTCTTTTATATTATGACAGACCAGCTAGATCTACTGTCTCTATTATATTATGACAGACCAGCTAGATCAACTGTCTCTATTATATTATGACAGACCAGCTAGATCTACTGTCTCTATTATATTATGACAGACCAGCTAGATCTACTGTCTCTATTATATTATGACAGACCAGCTAGATCTACTGTCTCTATTATATTATGACAGACCAGCTAGATCTACTGTCTCTATTATATTATGACAGACCAGCTAGATCTACTGTCTCTATTATATTATGACAGACCAGCTAGATCTACTGTCTCTATTATATTATGACAGACCAGCTAGATCTACTGTCTCTATTATATTATGACAGACCAGCTAGATCTACTGTCTCTATTATATTATGACAGACCAGCTAGATCTACTGTCTCTATTATATTATGACAGACCAGCTAGATCTACTGTCTCTATTATATTATGACAGACCAGCTAGATCTACTGTCTCTATTATATTATGACAGACCAGCTAGATCTACTGTCTACTGTCTCTGACAGACCAGCTGTCTCTATTATATTATGACAGACCAGCTAGATCTACTGTCTCTATTATATTATGACAGACCAGCTAGATGTACTGTCTCTATTATATTATGACAGACCAGCTAGATCTACTGTCTCTATTATAATATGACAGACCAGCTAGATCTACTGTCTCTATTATATTATGACAGACCAGCTAGATCTACTGTCTCTATTATATTATGACAGACCAGCTAGATCTACTGTCTCTATTATATTATGACAGACCAGCTAGATCTACTGTCTCTATTATAATATGACAGACCAGCTAGATCTACTGTCTCTATGTCTCTATTATATTATGACAGACCAGCTAGATCTACTGTCTCTATTATAATATGACAGACCAGCTAGATCTACTGTCTCTATTATATTATGACAGACCAGCTAGATCTACTGTCTCTATTATATTATGACAGACCAGCTAGATCTACTGTCTCTATTATATTATGACAGACCAGCTAGATCTACTGTCTCTATTATATTATGACAGACCAGCTAGATCTACTGTCTCTATTATATTATGACAGACCAGCTAGATCTACTGTCTCTATTATATTATGACAGACCAGCTAGATCTACTGTCTCTATTATATTATGACAGACCAGCTAGATCTACTGTCTCTATTATATTATGACAGACCAGCTAGATCTACTGTCTCTATTATATTATGACAGACCAGCTAGATCTACTGTCTCTATTATATTATGACAGACCAGCTAGATCTACTGTCTCTATTATATTATGACAGACCAGCTAGATCTACTGTCTCTATTATATTATGACAGACCAGCTAGATCTACTGTCTCTATTATATTATGACAGACCAGCTAGATCTACTGTCTCTATTATATTATGACAGACCAGCTAGATCTACTGTCTCTATTATATTATGACAGACCAGCTAGATCTACTGTCTCTATTATATTATGACAGACCAGCTAGATCTACTGTCTCTATTATATTATGACAGACCAGCTAGATCTACTGTCTCTATTATATTATGACAGACCAGCTAGATCTACTGTCTCTATTATATTATGACAGACCAGCTAGATCTACTGTCTCTATTATATTATGACAGACCAGCTAGATCTACTGTCTCTATTATAATATGACAGACCAGCTAGATCTACTGTCTCTATTATATTATGACAGACCAGCTAGATCTACTGTCTCTATTATATTATGACAGACCAGCTAGGTCTACTGTGTCTATTATAATATGACAAACCAGCTAGATCTACTGTCTCTGTCTCTATTATATTATGGTGACAGACCAGCTAGATCTACTGTCTCTATTCAATTATGAGAGACCAGCTAGATATACTTTCTCTATTATAATATGACAGACCAGCTTGATCTACTGTCTCTATTATATTATAACAGACCAGCTAGATCTACTGTCTCTGTTATATTATGACAGACCAGCTAGATCTACTCTCTCTTTTATAGTATGACAGACCAGCTAGATCTACTGTCTCTATTATATTATGACAGACCAGCTAGATCTACTGTCTCTATTATATTATGGGAGACCAGCTAGATATACTGTCTCTATTATATTATGACAGACCAGCTAGGTATACTGTCTCTATTATATTATGAGAGACCAGCTAGATCTACTGTATCTATTATATTATGACAGACCAGCTAGATCTACTGTCTCTATTATATGATAACAGACCAGCTAGTTCTACTGTCTCTATTATATTATGACAGACCAGCTAGATCTACTGTCTCTATTATATTATGACAGACCAGCTAGATCTACTGTCTCTATTATATTATGACAGACCAGCTAGATCTACTGTCTCTATTATATTATGACAGACCAGCTAGATCTACTGTCTCTATTATATTATGACAGACCAGCTAGATCTACTGTCTCTATTATATTATGACAGACCAGCTAGATCTACTGTCTCTATTATATTATGACAGACCAGCTAGATCTACTGTCTCTATTATATTATGACAGACCAGCTAGATCTACTGTCTCTATTATATTATGACAGACCAGCTAGATCTACTGTCTCTATTATATTATGACAGACCAGCTAGATCTACTCTCTCTAATATAATATGACAGATCAGCTAGATCTACTGTCTCTGTATTATGTTAGACCAGCTAGATCTACTGTCTCTATTATAATATGACAGACCAGCTAGATCTACTGTCTCTATTATATTATGACAGACCAGCTAGATCTTTTGTCTCTGTATTGTGACAAACCAGCAAGATCTACTGTCTCTATTATATTATGACAGACCAGCTAGATCTACTGTCAGTATTATATTATGACAGACCAGCTAGATCTACTGTCTCTATTATAATATGACAGACCAGCTTGATCTCCTGTCTCTATTATGTTATGACAGA
This sequence comes from Oncorhynchus tshawytscha, assembly GCF_018296145.1. Classification (NCBI taxonomy): domain Eukaryota; kingdom Metazoa; phylum Chordata; class Actinopteri; order Salmoniformes; family Salmonidae; genus Oncorhynchus; species Oncorhynchus tshawytscha. Next base: position 34,878 of record NW_024608043.1, read on the forward strand.
CCAGCTAGATCTACTGTCTCTATTATATTATGACAGACCAGCTAGATCTACTGTCTCTATTATATTATGACAGACCAGCTAGATCTACTGTCTCTATTATATTATGACAGACCAGCTAGATCTACTGTCTCTATTATATTATGACAGACCAGCTAGATCTACTGTCTCTATTATATTATGACAGACCAGCTAGATCTACTGTCTCTATTATATTATGACAGACCAGCTAGATCTACTGTCTCTATTATATTATGACAGACCAGCTAGATCTACTGTCTCTATTATATTATGACAGACCAGCTAGATCTACTGTCTCTATTATATTATGACAGACCAGCTAGATCTACTGTCTCTATTATATTATGACAGACCAGCTAGATCTACTGTCTCTATTATATTATGACAGACCAGCTAGATCTACTGTCTCTATTATATTATGACAGACCAGCTAGATCTACTGTCTCTATTATATTATGACAGACCAGCTAGATCTACTGTCTCTATTATAATATGACAGACCAGCTAGATCTACTGTCTCTATTATATTATGACAGACCAGCTAGATCTACTGTCTCTATTATATTATGACAGACCAGCTAGATCTACTGTCTCTATTATATATGACAGACCAGCTAGATCTACTGTCTCTATTATATTATGACAGACCAGCTAGATCTACTGTCTCTATTATATTATGACAGACCAGCTAGATCTACTGTCTCTATTATATTATGACAGACCAGCTAGATCTACTGTCTCTATTATATTATGACAGACCAGCTAGATCTACTGTCTCTATTATATTATGACAGACCAGCTAGATCTACTGTCTCTATTATATTATGACAGACCAGCTAGATCTACTGTCTCTATTATATTATGACAGACCAGCTAGATCTACTGTCTCTATTATATTATGACAGACCAGCTAGATCTACTGTCTCTATTATATTATGACAGACCAGCTAGATCTACTGTCTCTATTATATTATGACAGACCAGCTAGATCTACTGTCTCTATTATATTATGACAGACCAGCTAGATCTACTGTCTCTATTATATTATGACAGACCAGCTAGATCTACTGTCTCTATTATATTATGACAGACCAGCTAGATCTACTGTCTCTATTATATTATGACAGACCAGCTAGATCTACTGTCTCTATTATATTATGACAGACCAGCTAGATCTACTGTCTCTATTATATTATGACAGACCAGCTAGATCTACTGTCTCTATTATATTATGACAGACCAGCTAGATCTACTGTCTCTATTATATTATGACAGACCAGCTAGATCTACTGTCTCTATTATATTATGACAGACCAGCTAGATCTACTGTCTCTATTATATTATGACAGACCAGCTAGATCTACTGTCTCTATTATATTATGACAGACCAGCTAGATCTACTGTCTCTATTATATTATGACAGACCAGCTAGATCTACTGTCTCTATTATAATATGACAGACCAGCTAGATCTACTGTCTCTATTATAATATGACAGACCAGCTAGATCTACTGTCTCTATTATATTATGACAGACCAGCTAGATCTATGTCTCTCTATTATATTATGAGAGACCAGCTAGATCTACTGTCTCTATTATAATATGACAAACCAGCTAGATCTACTGTCTCTAAGTCTCTATTATATTATGGTAGACACGCTAGATCTACTGTCTCTATTATAATATGACAGACCAGCTAGATATACTGTCTCTATTCAATTATGAGAGACCAGGTAGATCTACTGTCTCTGTTATATTATGACAGACCAGCTAGATCTACTGTCTCTATTATATTATGACAGACCAGCTAGATCTACTGTCTCTATTATATTATGACAGACCAGCTAGATCTACTGTCTCTATTATATTATGACAGACCAGCTAGATCTACTGTCTCTATTATATTATGACAGACCAGCTAGATCTACTGTCTCTATTATATTATGACAGACCAGCTAGATCTACTGTCTCTATTATATTATGACAGACCAGCTAGATCTACTGTCTCTATTATATTATGACAGACCAGCTAGATCTACTGTCTCTATTATATTATGACAGACCAGCTAGATCTACTGTCTCTATTATATTATGACAGACCAGCTAGATCTACTGTCTCTATTATATTATGACAGACCAGCTAGATCTACTGTCTCTATTATATTATGACAGACCAGCTAGATCTACTGTCTCTTTTATATTATGACAGACCAGCTAGATCTACTGTCTCTATTATATTATGACAGACCAGCTAGATCTACTGTCTCTATTATATTATGACAGACCAGCTAGATCTACTGTCTCTATTATATTATGACAGACCAGCTAGATCTACTGTCTCTATTATATTATGACAGACCAGCTAGATCTACTGTCTCTATTATATTATGACAGACCAGCTAGATCTACTGTCTCTATTATATTATGACAGACCAGCTAGATCTACTGTCTCTATTATATTATGACAGACCAGCTAGATCTATCTACTGTCTCTATTATAGATATGACAGACCAGCTAGATCTACTGTCTCTATTATATTATGACAGACCAGCTAGATCTACTGTCTCTATTATATTATGACAGACCAGCTAGATCTACTGTCTCTATTATATTATGACAGACCAGCTAGATCTACTGTCTCTATTATATTATGACAGACCAGCTAGATCTACTGTCTCTATTATATTATGACAGACCAGCTAGATCTACTGTCTCTATTATATTATGACAGACCAGCTAGATCTACTGTCTCTATTATATTATGACAGACCAGCTAGATCTACTGTCTCTATTATATTATGACAGACCAGCTAGATCTACTGTCTCTATTATATTATGACAGACCAGCTAGATCTACTGTCTCTATTATATTATGACAGACCAGCTAGATCTACTGTCTCTATTATATTATGACAGACCAGCTAGATCTACTGTCTCTATTATAATATGACAGACCAGCTAGATCTACTGTCTCTATTATATTATGACAGACCAGCTAGATCTACTGTCTCTATTATATTATGACAGACCAGCTAGATCTACTGTCTCTATTATATTATGACAGACCAGCTAGATCTACTGTCTCTATTATAATATGACAAACCAGCTAGATCTACTGTCTCTGTCTCTATTATATTATGACAGACCAGCTAGATCTACTGTCTCTATTATAATATGACAGACCAGCTAGATCTACTGTCTCTATTATAATATGACAGACCAGCTAGATCTACTGTCTCTATTATATTATGACAGACCAGCTAGATCTACTGTCTCTATTATATTATGACAGACCAGCTAGATCTACTGTCTCTATTATATTATGACAGACCAGCTAGATCTACTGTCTCTATTATATTATGACAGACCAGCTAGATCTACTGTCTCTATTATATTATGACAGACCAGCTAGATCTACTGTCTCTATTATATTATGACAGACCAGCTAGATCTACTGTCTCTATTATATTATGACAGACCAGCTAGATCTACTGTCTCTATTATATTATGACAGACCAGCTAGATCTACTGTCTCTATTATATTATGACAGACCAGCTAGATCTACTGTCTCTATTATATTATGACAGACCAGCTAGATCTACTGTCTCTATTATATTATGACAGACCAGCTAGATCTACTGTCTCTATTATATTATGACAGACCAGCTAGATCTACTGTCTCTATTATATTATGACAGACCAGCTAGATCTACTGTCTCTATTATATTATGACAGACCAGCTAGATCTACTGTCTCTATTATATTATGACAGACCAGCTAGATCTACTGTCTCTATTATATTATGACAGACCAGCTAGATCTACTGTCTCTATTATATTATGACAGACCAGCTAGATCTACTGTCTCTATTATATTATGACAGACCAGCTAGATCTACTGTCTCTATTATATTATGACAGACCAGCTAGATCTACTGTCTCTATTATATTATGACAGACCAGCTAGATCTACTGTCTCTATTATATTATGACAGACCAGCTAGATCTACTGTCTCTATTATATTATGACAGACCAGCTAGATCTACTGTCTCTATTATATTATGACAGACCAGCTAGATCTACTGTCTCTATTATATTATGACAGACCAGCTAGATCTACTGTCTCTATTATATTATGACAGACCAGCTAGATCTACTGTCTCTATTATATTATGACAGACCAGCTAGATCTACTGTCTCTATTATATTATGACAGACCAGCTAGATCTACTGTCTCTATTATATTATGACAGACCAGCTAGATCTACTGTCTCTATTATATTATGACAGACCAGCTAGATCTACTGTCTCTATTATATTATGACAGACCAGCTAGATCTACTGTCTCTATTATATTATGACAGACCAGCTAGATCTACTGTCTCTATTATATTATGACAGACCAGCTAGATCTACTGTCTCTATTATATTATGACAGACCAGCTAGATCTACTGTCTCTATTATATTATGACAGACCAGCTAGATCTACTGTCTCTATTATATTATGACAGACCAGCTAGATCTACTGTCTCTATTATATTATGACAGACCAGCTAGATCTACTGTCTCTATTATATTATGACAGACCAGCTAGATCTACTGTCTCTATTATATTATGACAGACCAGCTAGATCTACTGTCTCTATTATATTATGACAGACCAGCTAGATCTACTGTCTCTATTATATTATGACAGACCAGCTAGATCTACTGTCTCTATTATATTATGACAGACCAGCTAGATCTACTGTCTCTATTATATTATGACAGACCAGCTAGATCTACTGTCTCTATTATATTATGACAGACCAGCTAGATCTACTGTCTCTATTATATTATGACAGACCAGCTAGATCTACTGTCTCTATTATATTATGACAGACCAGCTAGATCTACTGTCTCTATTATATTATGACAGACCAGCTAGATCTACTGTCTCTATTATATTATGTCTCTATTATATTATGACAGACCAGCTAGATCTACTGTCTCTATTATATTATGACAGACCAGCTAGATCTACTGTCTCTATTATATTATGACAGACCAGCTAGATCTACTGTCTCTATTATATTATGACAGACCAGCTAGATCTACTGTCTCTATTATATTATGACAGACCAGCTAGATCTACTGTCTCTATTATATTATGACAGACCAGCTAGATCTACTGTCTCTATTATATTATGACAGACCAGCTAGATCTACTGTCTCTATTATATTATGACAGACCAGCTAGATCTACTGTCTCTATTATATTATGACAGACCAGCTAGATCTACTGTCTCTATTATATTATGACAGACCAGCTAGATCTACTGTCTCTATTATATTATGACAGACCAGCTAGATCTACTGTCTCTATTATATTATGACAGACCAGCTAGATCTACTGTCTCTATTATATTATGACAGACCAGCTAGATCTACTGTCTCTATTATATTATGACAGACCAGCTAGATCTACTGTCTCTATTATATTATGACAGACCAGCTAGATCTACTGTCTCTATTATATTATGACAGACCAGCTAGATCTACTGTCTCTATTATATTATGACAGACCAGCTAGATCTACTGTCTCTATTATATTATGACAGACCAGCTAGATCTACTGTCTCTATTATATTATGACAGACCAGCTAGATCTACTGTCTCTATTATAATATGACAGACCAGCTAGATCTACTGTCTCTATTATATTATGACAGACCAGCTAGATCTACTGTCTCTATTATAATATGACAGACCAGCTAGATCTACTGTCTCTATTATATTATGACAGACCAGCTAGATCTACTGTCTCTATTATAATATGACAGACCAGCTAGATCTACTGTCTCTATTATATTATGACAGACCAGCTAGATCTACTGTCTCTATTATATTATGACAGACCAGCTAGATCTACTGTTTCTATTATAATATGACAAACCAGCTAGATCTACTGTCTCTATGTCTCTATTATATTATGACAGACCAGCTAGATCTACTGTCTCTATTATATTATGACAGACCAGCTAGATCTACTGTCTCTATTATAATATGACAGACCAGCTAGATCTACTGTCTCTTTTATATTATGACAGACCAGCTAGATCTACTGTCTCTATTATATTATGACAGACCAGCTAGATCTACTGTCTCTATTATATTATGACAGACCAGCTAGATCTACTGTCTCTATTATATTATGACAGACCAGCTAGATCTACTGTCTCTATTATATTATGACAGACCAGCTAGATCTACTGTCTCTATTATATTATGACAGACCAGCTAGATCTACTGCTAGATCTACTGTCTCTATTATATTATGACAGACCAGCTAGATCTACTGTCTCTATATATTATGACAGACCAGCTAGATCTACTGTCTCTATTATATTATGACAGACCAGCTAGATCTACTGTCTCTATTATATTATGACAGACCAGCTAGATCTACTGTCTCTATTATATTATGACAGACCAGCTAGATCTACTGTCTCTATTATATTATGACAGACCAGCTAGATCTACTGTCTCTATTATATTATGACAGACCAGCTAGATCTACTGTCTCTATTATATTATGACAGACCAGCTAGGTCTAATGTCTCTATTATATTATGACAGACCAGCTAGATCTACTGTCTCTATTATAATATGACAGACCAGCTAGATCTACTGTCTCTATTATAATATGACAGACCAGCTAGATCTACTGTCTCTATTATAATATGACAGACCAGCTAGATCTACTGTCTCTATTATATTATGACAGACCAGCTAGATCTACTGTCTCTATTATATTATGAGAGACCAGCTAGGTCTACTGTGTCTATTATAATATGACAAACCAGCTAGATCTACTGTCTCTAAGTCTCTATTATATTATGGTAGACACGCTAGATCTACTGTCTCTATTATAATATGACAGACCAGCTAGATATACTGTCTCTATTCAATTATGAGAGACCAGGTAGATCTACTGTCTCTGTTATATTATAACAAACCAGCTAGATCTACTGTCTCTATTATATTATGACAGACCAGCTAGATCTACTGTCTCTATTATATTATGACAGACCAGCTAGATCTACTGTCTCTATTATATTATGACAGACCAGCTAGATCTACTGTCTCTATTATATTATGACAGACCAGCTAGATCTACTGTCTCTATTATATTATGACAGACCAGCTAGATCTACTGTCTCTATTATATTATGACAGACCAGCTAGATCTACTGTCTCTATTATATTATGACAGACCAGCTAGATCTACTGTCTCTATTATATTATGACAGACCAGCTAGATCTACTGTCTCTATTATATTATGACAGACCAGCTAGATCTACTGTCTCTATTATATTATGACAGACCAGCTAGATCTACTGTCTCTATTATAATATGACAGACCAGCTAGATCTACTGTCTCTATTATATTATGACAGACCAGCTAGATCTACTGTCTCTATTATAATATGACAGACCAGCTAGATCTACTGTCTCTATTATATTATGACAGACCAGCTAGATCTACTGTCTCTATTATATTATGACAGACCAGCTAGATCTACTGTCTCTATTATATTATGACAGACCAGCTAGATCTACTGTCTCTATTATATTATGACAGACCAGCTAGATCTACTGTCTCTATTATATTATGACAGACCAGCTAGATCTACTGTCTCTATTATATTATGACAGACCAGCTAGATCTACTGTCTCTATTATATTATGACAGACCAGCTAGATCTACTGTCTCTATTATATTATGACAGACCAGCTAGATCTACTGTCTCTATTATATTATGACAGACCAGCTAGATCTACTGTCTCTATTATATTATGACAGACCAGCTAGATCTACTGTCTCTATTATATTATGACAGACCAGCTAGATCTACTGTCTCTATTATATTATGACAGACCAGCTAGATCTACTGTCTCTATTATATTATGACAGACCAGCTAGATCTACTGTCTCTATTATATTATGACAGACCAGCTAGATCTACTGTCTCTATTATATTATGACAGACCAGCTAGATCTACTGTCTCTATTATAATATGACAGACCAGCTAGATCTACTGTCTCTATTATATTATGACAGACCAGCTAGATCTACTGTCTCTATTATATTATGACAGACCAGCTAGATCTACTGTCTCTATTATAATATGACAGACCAGCTAGATCTACTGTCTCTAGTCTTATTATATTATGACAGACCAGCTAGATCTACTGTCTCTATTATATTATATGACAGACCAGCTAGATCTACTGTCTCTATTATATTATGACAGACCAGCTAGATCTACTGTCTCTATTATATTATGACAGACCAGCTAGATCTACTGTCTCTATTATATTATGACAGACCAGCTAGATCTACTGTCTCTATTATATTATGACAGACCAGCTAGATCTACTGTCTCTATTATATTATGACAGACCAGCTAGATCTACTGTCTCTATTATATTATGACAGACCAGCTAGATCTACTGTCTCTATTATATTATGACAGACCAGCTAGATCTACTGTCTCTATTATATTATGACAGACCAGCTAGATCTACTGTCTCTATTATATTATGACAGACCAGCTAGATCTACTGTCTCTATTATATTATGACAGACCAGCTAGATCTACTGTCTCTATTATATTATGACAGACCAGCTAGATCTACTGTCTCTATTATATTATGACAGACCAGCTAGATCTACTGTCTCTATTATATTATGACAGACCAGCTAGATCTACTGTCTCTATTATATTATGACAGACCAGCTAGATCTACTGTCTCTATTATATTATGACAGACCAGCTAGATCTACTGTCTCTATTATATTATGACAGACCAGCTAGATCTACTGTCTCTATTATATTATGACAGACCAGCTAGATCTACTGTCTCTATTATATTATGACAGACCAGCTAGATCTACTGTCTCTATTATATTATGACAGACCAGCTAGATCTACTGTCTCTATTATATTATGACAGACCAGCTAGATCTACTGTCTCTATTATATTATGACAGACCAGCTAGATCTACTGTCTCTATTATATTATGACAGACCAGCTAGATCTACTGTCTCTACTGTCTCTATTATATTATGACAGACCAGCTAGATCTACTGTCTCTATTATATTATGAGAGACCAGCTAAATCTACTGTCTCTATTATATTATGACAGACCAGCTAGATCTACTGTCTCTATTATATTATGACAGACCAGCTAGATCTACTGTCTCTATTATATTATGACAGACCAGCTAGATCTACTGTCTCTATTATAATATGACAGACCAGCTAGATCTACTGTCTCTATTATATTATGACAGACCAGCTAGATCTACTGTCTCTATTATATTATGAGAGACCAGCTAGGTCTACTGTGTCTATTATAATATGACAAACCAGCTAGATCTACTGTCTCTAAGTCTCTATTATATTATGGTAGACACGCTAGATCTACTGTCTCTATTATAATATGACAGACCAGCTAGATATACTGTCTCTATTCAATTATGAGAGACCAGGTAGATCTACTGTCTCTGTTATATTATAACAAACCAGCTAGATCTACTGTCTCTGTTATATTATGACAGACCAGCTAGATCTACTGTCTCTATTATATTATGACAGACCAGCTAGATCTACTGTCTCTATTATATTATGACAGACCAGCTAGATCTACTGTCTCTATTATATTATGACAGACCAGCTAGATCTACTGTCTCTATTATATTATGACAGACCAGCTAGATCTACTGTCTCTATTATATTATGACAGACCAGCTAGATCTACTGTCTCTATTATATTATGACAGACCAGCTAGATCTACTGTCTCTATTATATTATGACAGACCAGCTAGATCTACTGTCTCTATTATATTATGACAGACCAGCTAGATCTACTGTCTCTATTATATTATGACAGACCAGCTAGATCTACTGTCTCTATTATATTATGACAGACCAGCTAGATCTACTGTCTCTATTATATTATGACAGACCAGCTAGATCTACTGTCTCTATTATATTATGACAGACCAGCTAGATCTACTGTCTCTATTATATTATGACAGACCAGCTAGATCTACTGTCTCTATTATATTATGACAGACCAGCTAGATCTACTGTCTCTATTATATTATGACAGACCAGCTAGATCTACTGTCTCTATTATATTATGACAGACCAGCTAGATCTACTGTCTCTATTATATTATGACAGACCAGCTAGATCTACTGTCTCTATTATATTATGACAGACCAGCTAGATCTACTGTCTCTATTATATTATGACAGACCAGCTAGATCTACTGTCTCTATTATATTATGACAGACCAGCTAGATCTACTGTCTCTATTATATTATGACAGACCAGCTAGATCTACTGTCTCTATTATATTATGACAGACCAGCTAGATCTACTGTCTCTATTATATTATGACAGACCAGCTAGATCTACTGTCTCTATTATATTATGACAGACCAGCTAGATCTACTGTCTCTATTATATTATGACAGACCAGCTAGATCTACTGTCTCTATTATATTATGACAGACCAGCTAGATCTACTGTCTCTATTATATTATGACAGACCAGCTAGATCTACTGTCTCTATTATATTATGACAGACCAGCTAGATCTACTGTCTCTATTATATTATGACAGACCAGCTAGATCTACTGTCTCTATTATATTATGACAGACCAGCTAGATCTACTGTCTCTATTATATTATGACAGACCAGCTAGATCTACTGTCTCTATTATATTATGACAGACCAGCTAGATCTACTGTCTCTATTATATTATGACAGACCAGCTAGATCTACTGTCTCTATTATATTATGACAGACCAGCTAGATCTACTGTCTCTATTATATTATGACAGACCAGCTAGATCTACTGTCTCTATTATATTATCTCTATTATATTATGACAGACCAGCTAGATCTACTGTCTCTATTATATTATGACAGACCAGCTAGATCTACTGTCTCTATTATAATATGACAGACCAGCTAGATCTACTGTCTCTTTTATAGTATGACAGACCAGCTAGATATACTGTCTCTATTATATTATGACAGACCAGCTAGATCTACTGTCTCTATTATATTATGCAGACCAGCTAGATCTACTGTCTCTATTATATTATGACAGACCAGCTAGATCTACTGTCTCTATTATATTATAACAGACCAGCTAGATCTACTGTCCCTATTATATTATGACAGACCAGCTAGATCTACTGCCTCTATTACATTATGACAGACCAGCTAGATCTACTGTCTCTATTATGTTATGACAGTCTACTGTCTCTATTATAATATGACAGACCAGCTAGATCTACTGTCTCTATTATATTATGACAGACCAGCTAGATCTACTGTCTCTATTATATTA